>NC_059386.1:0-62500 GCF_019703515.2 Myxocyprinus asiaticus
TTGCTTTCGTGCCTCTATCACCTTCCTGGCAAAAGTTATGGCAATCCGGCATGAGCATGGTGGTTTTCATCCCTATATCCTAACCCTAACCCTGCCCTCATAGAGACTTGGTGGTGGCACCACTGGAAAGAACACCCTTGAAAATGGGAGAGTAGGGCTTGGTTTCGTGCCTCTATCACCTTCCTGGCAAAAGTTATGGCAATCCGGCATGAGCATGGTGGTTTTCATCCCTATATCCTAACCTAACCCTAACTCTTTTCTCAAACAAACACTTTCATGCTCTCAATAGCATGGCCTATTCATTGATCTGATGACCTCCCATGGAAACTTTGCAGCAAAAGGTGCTGTGGCTTAGTTGGTTAAAATGCTTGCCTAGTAAACAGGAGATCCTGGGTTCAAATCCCAGCAGTGCCTTTGTAGTGTGTTGTGGCCGCTGAGTCTCTAAGATGTAAACGGCACTTCTTAGGAGGGCCAATTGGGTTGAGGCACTTGTTGACCTCATAGAGACTCAGCAGTGGTGCCACTGGAAAGAGTGCCCCTTGAAAATGGGGGGTAGGGCTTGCTTTCATCCCTCTGCCACCTTCCTGGCAAAAGTTATGGCAATTTGGCATGAGCCTGGTGGTTTTCATCCCTATATCCTAACCCTAACCCTAACCCTTGGTGGTGGCACCAGTGGAAAGAGCACCCTTGAAAATGGGGGGGTAGGGCTTGCTTTCGTGCCTCTGCCACCTTCCTGGCAAAAGTTATGGCAATCCGGCATGAGCATGGTGGTTTTCATCCCTATATCCTAACCCTAACCTAACCCTAACCCTTGAAAATGGGGGGGTAGGGCTTGCTTTCATGCCTCTGTCACCTTCCTGGCAAAAGTTATGGCAATCCGGCATGAGCATGGTGGTTTTCATCCCTATATCCTAACCCTAACCCCTAAACCTAACCTTGATTACCCTATCAGCCCCTAAACCTAACCTTAATAACCCTTAGAGCAATACCCACATCAGCTCCTAAACCTAACCTGGGGTACCCTTACAATATACCCCCTTTGGGATGTTTTTATTTTATTTTATTATACTAACAGCTGTGTTTGTGTCCCTTTCCCGCTCTTGGGTGGGCTCTTAGTGGTCAGTTGAGGGAAGGACTGTGCACAACCAGGCCTGGGCCCTTTATTGGACCCAGGCCTTGGATTTTTACATTTTCCTAACTGTAAGAGGGCCAATCGGGTTGAGGCACTTGCTGACCTCATAGAGACTCGGCGGTGGCACCAGTGGAAAGAGCACCCTCGAAAATAGGGGGGTAGGGCTTGCTTTCGTGCCTCTATCACCTTCCTGGCAAAAGTTATGGCAATCCGGCATGAGCGTGGTGGTTTTCATCCCTATATCCTAACCTATCTAACCCTAATCACTATATCCTTAACCTAACCATAACCCAGACACAACAGGGTGCATAATGTGGGCTCTGTGGCGCAATGGATAGCGCATTGGACTTCAAACTTGCAAAATGTGGCCATTCAAAGGCTGTAGGTTCAGTTCCCAACAGAGTCACTGCCTTAGTCATTTTGCTATGCACACTTGGCCATCGAACAAGTCTAACTCTTTTCGCAAACAAACACTTTCATTCTCACAATAGCATGGCCTGTTCATTGATCTGATGACCTCCCATGGACACTTTGCAGCAGAAGGTGCTGTGGCTTAGTTGGTTAACTACAAGTCTACGTAACCCTATTTATTTTATTTTATTTTATTTTACTAAGAGCTGTGTTTGTGTCCCTTTCCCGCTCTTGGGTGGGTTCTTAGTGGTCAGTTGAGGGAAGGACTGTGCACAACCAGGCCTGGGCCCTTTATTGGACCCAGGCCTTGGATTTTACATTTTACTATCCCACACACAACAATGCACACAATGTAGGCTCTGTGGCGCAATGGATAGCGCATTGGACTTCTAAATTTCAAAATGTGGCCATTCAAATGTTGTGGGTTCAAGTCCCGACAGAGTCACTGCCTTAGTCATTTTGCTAAGCTCATTTGGCCAACGAACAAGTCTATCTGACCACCAAAACTCTTTTCTCAAACAAACACTTTCATCCTCTCAATAGCCTCCTCTTCATGCCTCCATCACCTTCCTGGCAAAAGTTATGGCAATCTGGCATGAGCGTGGTGGTTTTCATCCCATAACCCTAACCTAACCAAAAGTTATGACAATCCGGCATGAGCATGGTGGTTTTCATCCCTATATCCTAACCTAACCCTATCCGGCATGAGTGTGGTGGTTTTCATCCCAATATCCTAACCCTAACCTAACCCTAGCGCCACTGGAAAGAGTGCCCTCGAAAATGGTGTGGTAGGGCTTGCTTTCGTGCCTCTGCCACCTTCCTGGCAAAAGTTATGGCAATCCGGCATGAGCATGGTGGTTTTCATCCCTATTTCCTAACCCTAACTATCACGTTTAGCAATGTTTGCTTTTCTAAAAGCCTATAGAAAGGGTTACTCAAGTAAATTTGCTGCACTCATCAAGGGTACAAGCCAATCCTGTTCACAAATCTTTCCTTGGCTGTATTTTAATGATACTCTGACATGCTAACACACTTTTCCAACAGGGTACTGTGATTTAGCTGGTCAAGGTACCTTTCTTATAAACAGGAGATCCTGGTTTCAAATCTTAGCGGTGCTTATCTGGCAGTGACTGTGCTATCTGGCCCCTCCTGAGGACAGGAGGTCCTGACATCTTTTGAAAGTGCGTTCAATTCTTTATTCTTGGGAAGTTGATTTCCTTACCACAGAGAGAGTAACCTCAGAGTGTTGGAGACACAACAAGGTGCGTAACGTGGGCTCTGTGGCGCAATGGATAGCGCATTGGACTTCTAGATTGCAAAATATGGCCATTCAAAGGTTGTGGGTTCAAATCCCACCAGAATCACTGTCTTAGTCATTTTGCTAATCACACTTGGCCAACAAACAAGTCTATGTGACCACCAAAACTCTTTTCTCAAACAAACACTTTCATGCTCTCAATAGCATGGCCTATTCCTTGATCTGATGACCTCTCTTCTGGACGTTTTGCTCTTCTTAGTCACCCTCCCATGAAAATTTTGCAGCAGAAGGTGCTGTGGCTCACTTGGTTAAAGTGCCAGTCTAATAAACAGGAGATCCTGGGTTTAAATCCCAGCAGTGCCATTGTAGTGTGTTGTGGTTGCTGAGTCTCTAAGATGGTAAATGGCACTTATTATGAGGGCCAATCAGGTTGAGACACTCACTGACCTCATAAATACTTGGTGGTAGTGCCACTGGAAAGAGCACCCTTGAAAATGGGGGGTAGGGGTTGCTTTCATGCCCCTGCCACCTTCCTGGCAAAAGTTATGGCAATCTGGCATGAGCATGGTGGTTTTCATCCCTATATCCTAACCCAAAAGTTATGGCAATCCGGCAGGAGCATGGTGGTTTTCATCCCTATATCCTAACCCTAACCCACCTCCTATTGAAAGTGTGTTCAATTCTTAATTCTTGGGAAGTTGATTTCCTTACCACAGAGAGTGTAACCTGGAGACACCACACGATGAGCTCTGTGGTGCAATGGATAGCGCATTGGACTTCTAGATTGCAAAATGTGGCCATTCAAAGGTTGTGGGTTCAAGTCCCAACAGAGACACTGCCTTAGTCATTTTGCTAAGCACACTTGGCCAACGAACAAGTCTATCTGACCACCAAAACTCTTTTCTCAAACAAACACTTTCATGCTCTCAATAGCATGGCCTATTCATTGATCTGATGACTCTAACCCTAACCCGGCATGAGCATGGTGGTTTTCATCCCTAACCCTAATCATAACACGTGTTGATTTGCAATATTTTGCGAATATGTTTATAGGCTATATATCTTACAGTCTTATTGACCACCACTAATATTCTTAATTTAGGATGGCAATCAGTTCTCTGCACATTTAAACAAGCATCTTAACATCTTGCACCACCATCCACCCCTTACCTGACAGTAATTAAAATTCAAAGGTGTCTTTCTCAAGAGGGCTCTTACCGGCTGTAAAAGCAGAATCCTTCATTAATTGGTCTACATGCAAAACTCAGGATGGTTTTTTACTTACATGGGAAAGATTTGAACTGTAAAAAGTATTTGAATCTATTCATTTCTAGGATTGCACATCATACAATTGGAAATCCGCCCGTGTTTCCTCCAGAAATTAGTTTGAAAAAAATCTTTACGCAGTAATCACAAACAACGGTGAGGATAAGCAATCTCTCTACAGGAGTCTGCAGTTGCGTGTAAGTGTGTTTATTTCATTGTTTTACTTTGTTGAAGAGTGGTATTCATTGCTAGACTGGTGCTGTTTGTTTACTGTCTTGAACTCGCGTCGCTTATACGAAGGTTGGTGTGTGTGTGCGCTATATTGTTTTGACTTGTCCCAGGTTATTCACTGCTAGATTTAGCGTTGATTGTCCAGTGTGTGTAAAACTATCATGGTTTTTAGTGTTTATAAACAGTGCTTCACTTGTTTTAGGGTATTATTTATTGCTAAAGTGCAGCATTATTTATTTGTGGTGCACGGAAGTCGCACTTGTCACCTCGCGCGACCCTTAGTTTCTGTTGACCACGTGACTAGCTTTGTTGTGCTAAGTAGCATTAAGGCGTGTCCTGCTTTTTCATTGAACGGCTAATTATCATCGCGTATATATTTGACTTGAACGCTGATGCGGCAGTGGAAGTGGTAGCCCTCATGTAAAGCCCTCCTCGTTTGAAGACCTACTTGGGTAAAGACCAGCGAGTCTACCTGTGCGAGTCCACCGAGCAAGGACACCGACAAGGCGCCACTCAACATAGCACCTAAGTATCTTGTTATTGTATCTCTTATTATTTTCCTTCTATATACTAACATGTCTACTTCACGAATAACACATGCCTTCAAGCACATCCCTGTTATCTGTTACAGACCGTTTACACGATATCGATGCAAGACCAAACGCAGCCCACACAACCTACAGCCACTTTGCACTTCAGCACCTGCTCCGCTCTCTTTCTCAGTGGGACTCTGGAACTACCAGTCAGCTGTGAACAAAGCTGACTTCATTCCAGCCTTTGCCACGCGGTCCACCCTCAGCATCCTGGCACTGACAGAAACATGGATATGTCCAGAGGATACAGCAACACCTGCTGCTCTCTCCAACAACTTCTCCTTCTCTCACACCCCTCGACACACCGGTAGGGGCGGGGGAACAGGTTTGCTCATTCATAACAACTGGACTTTTTCAACACACTCTTCACTATGTAACGATACTAGTTTTGAACTCCATTCTATTACTACGATGCAACCCACAAAGATACATGTTGTTGTCATCTATCGCCCTCCAGGTCAGCTGACAAACTTTCTTGAGGAGTTGGATGTCCTGCTGTCCTCCTTGCCGGAAGATGGTAGGCCACTTGTGGTTCTTGGTGATTTCAACATACACCAAGACAAGCCCCAGGCCACTGAATTGAATACTCTCCTGGCCTCATTTGACTTGGAAAAACTACACACCACAGCAACTCACAGATTGGGCAACCAGCTGGACCTCATCTTTACACGTAACTGTACCAACTCAAATATTCTTGTTACTCCTTTACATGTCTCTGATCACTACTTTGTTCAATTCAACATGACCCTCCCATCTACATTAAAACAGACTCCACCATTGGTTTCCTTTCGCCGTAACCTCCGTTCCCTCTCACCCTCTCGCCTTTCCACTGCTGTCTCTACATCTCTTCCTACACAAAATGTATTTACCACGCTTAATGTAAACACTGCCACAGTCACACTAAGCTCTACTTTAACAACCTGTCTAGACAACATCTGTCCTATCTCCTCTAGGCCAGCACGTGCTACACCACCCAGCCCCTGGCTGTCTGACGTCCTTCGTGAACATCGGACTGACCTCAGGGCAGCTGAGAGGAGATGGTGGAAATCTAAAGATCCAGCAGATCTAGGTAAATATCAGTCCCTGCTTGCAACTTTTTCAGATAATGTTAAATCTGCAAAAACCTCCTATTACAAGAACAAGATCAACAGCACCACAAACACTCGCAGATTGTTTAGAACATTCAACACTCTTCTCTGCCCTCCCCCTCCACCGCCTGACACATCACTGACAGCAGATGTCTTCGCCACATTTTTACTAATAAGGTTACAACCATCAGCAATACATTCTCAGCACCACACCTTGTCAAACACCTGTCTCCTGTATGCAACTCTTCTGTCTCTATGTTCTCTCCTCTGACTGACACTGAGGTCTCTAAACTCCTCTCCAACCACCCCACTACCTGCTCCCTTGACCCCATTCCTTCTTACCTTCTCCAGGTCATTTCTCCGTCCATCCTACCTTCACTCACACACATAATTAACACATCTCTACTTACAGGCACATTTCCCACTACATTTAAGCAGGCTCGAGTAACCCCGCTGCTGAAGAAACCAGCACTTAATCCCACACAAATAGAACACTACAGACCAGTCTCTCTTATCCCATTCATGGCAAAAACATTTGAAAGTGCAGTTTTCAATCAAATCTCTGCCAATCTCTCACAGAACAAGCTGCTGGATGACAATCAGTCAGGCTTTAAAAGTGGCTGTCCTGCTGTCTGTCACTGAGTCGCCGAGATGGGCGAAAGCTGAATCAAGATCATCAGTCCTGATACTGCTGGACCTTTCTGCAGCCTTTGACACAGTCAACCATCAGATCTTACTCTCTACCCTCTCCTCGCTGGGCATCACAGGAACTGTGCTTGACTGGTTTAATTCCTATCTCTCAGGTAGGTCCTTCAAGGTTGCCTGGAGAGGTGAGGTATCCAAGCCTCATCAGCTACTTACTGGGGTACCTCAGGGATCAGTGCTTGGGCCACTTCTCTTCTCTATATGCACAACATCACTGGGACCCATCATTCAGGCACATGGTTTCTCTTACCACTGCTACGCTGATGACACACAGCTCTACTTGTCTTTCCAGCCCATCACAGTGACTGCTCGAATTTCTGCCTGCCTGGCGGACATCACGGCCTGGATGAAAGAGCACCACCTGTAACTCAACCCAGCCAAGACTGAACTCCTTGTCTTTCCAGCCAACCCTGCTGTTGAACACAACATCACCGCGCAGCTGGGTGCAACTACAGTAACGCCTTCCAAATCGGTCAGAAATCTAGGGGTAACCATCGACAACAGACTTAATTTCACAGACCACATTTCAAAGACCGCAAGATCATGTAGAGTTACACTCTACAATATCAGGAAGATAAGACCCTTCCTCTCTGAACATGCCACACAACTGCTTGTCCAGTCACTTGTCATAACTAGACTGGACTACTGTAACGCTCTCATTGCAGGCCTCCCTGCATGTGCAACTAGACCCCTCCAAATGATCCAGAATGCAGCAGCACGTCTGGTCTTTAATGAACCAAAGAGAGCACATGTTACACCACTGCTTGTCTCTCTCCACTGGCTACCGGTTGATGCACGTATCAAATTCAAGGCTCTGATGCTGGCATACAGAACAGTCACTGGGTCTGCTCCAGCATACCTAAAATCATTTATGCAGAGCTACGCGCCCACTAGAAGCCTGCAGTCGGCTAAGGAACGTCGCCTTGTTGTACCAACACAAAGAGGCACCAAAACACTTTCCCGGACAAAGAGGCACCAAAACTCTTTCCCACGTTGGTGGAACGACCTTCCCAACTCCATCCGTGAAGCTGACTCACTCTCTGTCTTCAAAAAATGACTAAAAACACATCTTTTCCATGAGCACTTAACCAGTCATTAAAAAAAATTAAAAAAAAATTAAAAAAAATACAAATTCTGTTGCACTTTATTCTGTTTTGAATACTATTATGATGCTAGTGATACTTTGTAATACAGCACTTTTCATACCACTGTCTCCTAAGATGATTCGCTTATGTTTTCCTCTCTTGTAAGTCACTTTGGATAAAAGCGTCTGCCAAATGAATAAATGTAAATGTAAATTGGGGCAGCCTGAAAATTCATGAGAAAAGGAACAGTTATCACGTGACAGCGCTCCCCTCATGCATTTATTCGCTGCTTCAGAAGAGGTCTGACAATAATTTATATATTAATAATGATAGTGAGAAAGTTTAATAGTCATTTAAATGAAAATAAAAACATAGTCTAAAGTTCAAGTATTTTCTATGTGGTAAAATTGCCCAAATGTTGGTCGGGTATTCTGATATTCTGGTAGGGACATGTTGTATCCATGGTAACAGTAGAATTTTATTATGGTAAAACCTTGCTCACTGTAGTAAATCCCTTAACGGTTTCCCTTAGCTAAGAGAAGTGTCTATGGGATTATATGCAACACCCTCATGTCATTTTGGTATGTAAATGATATGACTGGAGTCTTCATTTTAATGTGAGTGCTCATGATTTCCTACATTTATTGCAAAATTACAATTTATGTCTTTAGGGGTCACATTTTTTAATGAGGAAAAAATTACTGAGTGCACCTTTAACATCCCTTACCAAAAATCTAAACTAGTCACAAACTTGCCGCAAATTTGCCGCTTGTTATTTTCACATGCAAATGAGCTTTTGATTTGCCGCAAATGTTGGCCAGAAGTTTGCAGCTCTTCGCCGGTAGTGGTGAACCTCCGGCAAACCTTTGGCAACAATGGACAATTTGCAGCAAGTTTGCCGCAAAGCTAATTTGTATGTGAAAATCATCAGTCGCAAATTTGCGACAAGTTTGCCATAGACTCTAATTTTTCGAAAGGGATGGGACTTTAGTATATATTTTTTTGTAAAAAGTTACAAAATTAAAAATAATACTTTCAGTATGTTCTGTCAGCACCAGCAGGCCTGTTTACACTTTGAAAAGCTGTTGTTTTTAGAGACTAGAAGCATGAAAATGAATACATATTTATTATTGTAAAAGCTGAAGTCTTTAACCACAGCATTTTTTCCTCACATATTTCAACACTATAGCTCTAAGGCAGAGAGAAAAAGCTGAGCGTGAGATAATGTCAGTTCTTCACAATCCGTCACTCCTCATTCCTGTAAAACAGACATCAGTAACATGTTTCAACTTGAAATATTTGGAAATATATTTTCTCAGTTCATTATGCTATGTTGTAATAAATTGTTGTCAAATACTGTAAACGGCATTGATGAACAGCATTGTATGATTGCTGTTTGTACAATAATATCATTCATACAATAAATCATTACAATAATGTTGTATATTAACATGAGTTAATGGTCAAACAGTGAAATATTCTTTAACAGCATTTATTAATCTTGTTTATTGTTTATTTATACATAATCCATTTATTTGTTATTTATTTGTGGTGCATGTTTTACTTGTGTTTATGCTAATGTAGGCTTCACAACATTATTATAAAGCACTTTTTCTGTGACATGTAAAATGAATACTTCTTTATGATTGCAAAAGCTGTGACCTTTGACCACAGAATTTTTCCCTCATATATTTCAACTAGGGCTGTAAGCTGATTAAAAAAAAAATAGGAACAATTTACAGTAAGGTTCCATTTGTTAACATTAGTTCATGTATTGGTACCATGAACAAACAATGAACAATGTCATTACAGCATTTATTAATCTCAGTTAATGTTAGTTAATAAAAAATACAACTGTTCATTGCTAGTTCATGTTAGTTTATAGTGCATTAACTAATGTTAACTAATACAACTTTTCATTTTAAAAATCTATTTGTATATGTTGAAACTAACATTTACTAAGATTAGTAAATGCTGTAAAATTATTGTTCATTGTTTGTTCATGTTAACTAATATTTTTACTAATGTTAACAAATGGAACCTTATTGTAAAGTGTTACCAAACATTTTAACTACAAACAGTTTTCTGTGATTCAAATGGGCAGACTCAATTATCATATCAAGCTTTACTGGATCAGGTAGTCTCAGGTAGGTCCTTCAAGGTTGCCTGGAGAGGTGAGGTATCCAAGCCTCATCAGCTACTTACTGGGGTACCTCAGGGATCAGTGCTTGGGCCACTTCTCTTCTCTATATGCACAACATCACTGGGACCCATCATTCAGGCACATGGTTTCTCTTACCACTGCTACGCTGATGACACACAGCTCTACTTGTCTTTCCAGCCCAACGACACCACAGTGACTGCTCGAATTTCTGCCTGCCTGGTGGACATCACGGCCTGGATGAAAGAGCACCACCTGTAACTCAACCCAGCCAAGACTGAAATCCTTGTCTTTCCAGCCAACCCTGCTGTTGAACACAACATCACCGCGCAGCTGGGTGCAACTACAGTAACGCCTTCCAAACCGGTCAGAAATCTAGGGGTAACCATCGACAACAGACTTAATTTCACAGACCACATTTCAAAGACCGCAAGATCATGTAGAGTTACACTCTACAATATCAGGAAGATAAGACCCTTCCTCTCTGAACATGCCACACAACTGCTTGTCCAGTCACTTGTCATAACTAGACTGGACTACTGTAACGCTCTCATTGCAGGCCTCCCTGCATGTGCAACTAGACCCCTCCAAATGATCCAGAATGCAGCAGCACGTCTGGTCTTTAATGAACCAAAGAGAGCACATGTTACACCACTGCTTGTCTCTCTCCACTGGCTACCGGTTGATGCACGTATCAAATTCAAGGCTCTGATGCTGGCATACAGAACAGTCACTGGGTCTGCTCCAGCATACCTAAAATCATTTATGCAGAGCTACGCGCCCACTAGAAGCCTGCAGTCGGCTAAGGAACGTCGCCTTGTTGTACCAACACAAAGAGGCACCAAAACACTTTCCCGGACAAAGAGGCACCAAAACTCTTTCCCACGTTGGTGGAACGACCTTCCCAACTCCATCCGTGAAGCTGACTCACTCTCTGTCTTCAAAAAATGACTAAAAACACATCTTTTCCATGAGCACTTAACCAGTCATTAAAAAAAATAAAAAATAAATAAAAAAAAATACAAATTCTGTTGCACTTTATTCTGTTTTGAATACTATTATGATGCTAGTGATACTTTGTAATACAGCACTTTTCATACCACTGTCTCCTAAGATGATTCGCTTATGTTTTCCTCTCTTGTAAGTCACTTTGGATAAAAGCGTCTGCCAAATGAATAAATGTAAATGTAAATTGGGGCAGCCTGAAAATTCATGAGAAAAGGAACAGTTATCACCTGACAGCGCTCCCCTCATGCATTTATTCGCTGCTTCAGAAGAGGTCTGACAATAATTTATATATTAATAATGATAGTGAGAAAGTTTAATAGTCATTTAAATGAAAATAAAAACATAGTCTAAAGTTCAAGTATTTTCTATGTGGTAAAATTGCCCAAATGTTGGTCGGGTATTCTGATATTCTGGTAGGGACATGTTGTATCCATGGTAACAGTAGAATTTTATTATGGTAAAACCTTGCTCACTGTAGTAAATCCCTTAACGGTTTCCCTTAGCTAAGAGAAGTGTCTATGGGATTATATGCAACACCCTCATGTCATTTTGGTATGTAAATGATATGACTGGAGTCTTCATTTTAATGTGAGTGCTCATGATTTCCTACATTTATTGCAAAATTACAATTTATGTCTTTAGGGGTCACATTTTTTAATGAGGAAAAAATTACTGAGTGCACCTTTAACATCCCTTACCAAAAATCTAAACTAGTCACAAACTTGCCGCAAATTTGCCGCTTGTTATTTTCACATGCAAATGAGCTTTTGATTTGCCGCAAATGTTGGCCAGAAGTTTGCAGCTCTTCGCCGGTAGTGGTGAACCTCCGGCAAACCTTTGGCAACAATGGACAATTTGCAGCAAGTTTGCCGCAAAGCTAATTTGTATGTGAAAATCATCAGTCGCAAATTTGCGACAAGTTTGCCATAGACTCTAATTTTTCGAAAGGGATGGGACTTTAGTATATATTTTTTTGTAAAAAGTTACAAAATTAAAAATAATACTTTCAGTATGTTCTGTCAGCACCAGCAGGCCTGTTTACACTTTGAAAAGCTGTTGTTTTTAGAGACTAGAAGCATGAAAATGAATACATATTTATTATTGTAAAAGCTGAAGTCTTTAACCACAGCATTTTTTCCTCACATATTTCAACACTATAGCTCTAAGGCAGAGAGAAAAAGCTGAGCGTGAGATAATGTCAGTTCTTCACAATCCGTCACTCCTCATTCCTGTAAAACAGACATCAGTAACATGTTTCAACTTGAAATATTTGGAAATATATTTTCTCAGTTCATTATGCTATGTTGTAATAAATTGTTGTCAAATACTGTAAACGGCATTGATGAACAGCATTGTATGATTGCTGTTTGTACAATAATATCATTCATACAATAAATCATTACAATAATGTTGTATATTAACATGAGTTAATGGTCAAACAGTGAAATATTCTTTAACAGCATTTATTAATCTTGTTTATTGTTTATTTATACATAATCCATTTATTTGTTATTTATTTGTGGTGCATGTTTTACTTGTGTTTATGCTAATGTAGGCTTCACAACATTATTATAAAGCACTTTTTCTGTGACATGTAAAATGAATACTTCTTTATGATTGCAAAAGCTGTGACCTTTGACCACAGAATTTTTCCCTCATATATTTCAACTAGGGCTGTAAGCTGATTAAAAAAAAAATAGGAACAATTTACAGTAAGGTTCCATTTGTTAACATTAGTTCATGTATTGGTACCATGAACAAACAATGAACAATGTCATTACAGCATTTATTAATCTCAGTTAATGTTAGTTAATAAAAAATACAACTGTTCATTGCTAGTTCATGTTAGTTTATAGTGCATTAACTAATGTTAACTAATACAACTTTTCATTTTAAAAATCTATTTGTATATGTTGAAACTAACATTTACTAAGATTAGTAAATGCTGTAAAATTATTGTTCATTGTTTGTTCATGTTAACTAATATTTTTACTAATGTTAACAAATGGAACCTTATTGTAAAGTGTTACCAAACATTTTAACTACAAACAGTTTTCTGTGATTCAAATGGGCAGACTCAATTATCATATCAAGCTTTACTGGAAAGATTTCCAATGCATTATTAGACAATATACATACATATACAAATCAAATGTAATGCTGAAGTTTGATTTGCTCTAGTTTTAAATCTCAAAACTATAACCGTGACTGGTAAAGCATAATCCTCATATTAGCTGAGTAGAAAACTGTGTTGAATTGGAGCTGTTATTGCAATTCCCACTGTTTTGGTTATGCACTGTCTCCTGCGTGCCGGTGACATACACCAACCTGAGAGCAGTGTTAAGCAAGTCCCGAGCCATTTCTCTTCCTCTGCATTGCCCGTACAACTGCGCCTTTGTTTTCCTGCCTCGGACATCTCTGCCATAATGTCGATCCTACTCGCTCTCGGCTCCAGAGAGGGAGCCCAAGGATAAGTACAATCAAAGGGTCTCTGGCAGCTGGTATCATCCGGCCTTTCTCATCTCTGACAGGGGTGGGGTTATTCTTTTGTGGAGAAGAAAGACAGTTCATTAGATCCCTGTATATATTATCTGGGGCTGAATAACATCACAGTAAATAATTATTATCCTTTGCCATTGATGTCTATGGCCTTAGAATTCTTGCAGGGAGCAACCGTCTTTACAAAGTTTAACCTCTGCAACGCATACCACCTTGTCCAGATCAGGGAAGGGGAAGAATGGAAGATGGCCTTTAATACTCCGCCAGGGCATTTTCACTATTTGGTTATGCCCTTTGTTCTTTTTAACGGCTCATCAGTTTTCCAGGCACTCGTTAATATAGTGATTCATGATATGGTCTACCATTTTGTGTTCGTGTACCTGGATGACATTCAGATATTCTCTCAGAGTCTCCATGAACATGTACAGCATGTCAGGTGAGTGCTTCAGCGACAGCTAGAGAATCAGCTTTTTGTTAAGGCGGTGAAGTGCTCTTTACATGTGCAGTAGGTTCCATTCCTGCTATTCATGGTCTCGATCATCACCACCTGGATCCTCTTGGTCAAGGCAAGAGCCATGAAAGCCTTCTCTATATGGCCATTCCCGGTCTCTCACAAGGCATTGTAGAGGTTCCTGGGGTTTGCCAATTTTACCAAAGTTAGGGTTAGGGTTAGGGATTGGAAATTTAGTCAGCTGGCCGCCCCTCTGACAGATTTAATCTCCACCAAAACCAGGCTTGCTTTGTTATGGTGCCCATTCTTTATTACCCTCAACACATCTTGTGAGTTTGCGGTGGAGGTAGATGACAGTTCGCGCCCAGTGATCTTCATTGGATGGAAAGATCCACTCTTCTGCTTTTTTCCAATTGCCTCTAGCCCTCAGTACAGAAATATGACACTGGTAATAGGGAGTTACTGGCTGTCAGGTTAGCGTCGCCGAATGGTGTCATTGGTTGGAGGGTTGGGGGGGTACCTTTCATAGTTTGGAATGACCTTAAGTACTTAGAGAACATCTGTGAGGCTAAACAACTAAATTCTTGGGAGGATCACTGGGAACTATTTTTAGGTGATTAGCAACTCTGTCCTGGGATGTCATAACTAATATCTGAAGGAGCCAGGAGGTTCATTGTGGGGGCTTGTTCTGTTTGTCTTTGTGTTGCCCGTCTCCTCATTTGTGCCACTTTTTGCAGAACCTGTTTCTTATTACCCTTTCTGTATTTAAGCTCCCTCATGTGTGCTTTTCAGAGGTAGACTGTTTTGTGTGTCTTACCTAATGCAGCATTTCCCTGCCTGTCAGTCTTGTGTTTGTTTGTTGCATGCCCAGCTCTTCACCACCATTTCAGTTGGATTATCTCTGAGTTTATTTGGATTACACTCAAGTATGTTATCCTCCTGCTCTTCCTGGCAGACTAATTATCAGCTCTCTATCTGGGTACAGGGGAATCTTGAGAAGTATTCTCAATATCAACCAGCTTTTTCAAATATTTGAAAACCGAACAAAGATCTAACTGTCAACATTACTACATAACCTGCCCACAAATGCACACAGTAAAACACAGTCTTTGTTTATGACGAGGCAAGAGCCGCTGTGCAATACAGATGAATGAGAAACAAAGGAATAAATTAATGTATTAATGTGGCACTACATGGAACGAAACTGGTTCCACACGGATGTTGTAGAACCTTGCAAAGGTGTTGGGTGTTACCCAGCCTGCTGCTTTGCAAATGTCTGTTAGAGAGGCACCCCTGGCCAGGGCCCAGGAGGCCGCTACACCCCTGGTAGAATGGGCTCGTAGCCCAACCTGGGGCGGCACGTCTTGGGTGTGATATGCCATAGCTATGGCGTCAATGAGCCAGTGGGTGATCATCTGCTTGGGACAGCGCTTCCTTTCCGCTGTGCACCAAAGCAGACCAAGAACTGCTCAAGAGATCCTAAAGCTCTGCGTGTGATCCAAATAGATACGTAAAGCGTGCACCAGACACAGCAACGACAGGGCTGGGTCTGCCTCCTCCTGGGGCAGCGCTCGCAGGTTCACCACCTGATCCCTAAAAGGGGTCGTGGGAACTTTGGGCACATAGCCCGGTTGGGGTCTCAGGATTACATAAGAGTAGCCCAGACCAAACTCCAGGCACGTTTTGCTGACAGAGAATGCTTGCAGGTCTCCTACCCTCTTGATGGAAGTGAGCGTAGTCAGGAGGGCAGTCTTCAAGGAGAGTGCCTTAAGCTCAGCTGACTGCAAAGGCTCAAAGGGGGCTTTTTGTAGACCCTGAAGAACTACAGAGAGGTCCCATGAGGTGCGGTCTGGAGGGATTCAGCCTCCTGGCACCTCTCAGGAACCTGATGATCAGGTTGTGCTTACCTAAGGACTTACCGTCGACTGCATCGTGTTGTGCTGCTATGGCGGCAACGTACACCTTCAAGGTGGAAGGGGACAGCCTCCCTTCCAACCTCTCCTGCAGGAAGGAAAGCACTGATCCGACTGCGCATCTCTGGGGGTCTTCCCCAGAGGATCAGACACCACTTAAAAGGCATACAGGCGCCTCGTAGAGGGGGCCCTAGCCTGAGTGATCGTGTCTACCACCGCGGGTGGTAGACCGCTTAGGTCTTCCGCGTCCCGTCCAGGGGCCAGACATGGAGATTCCAGAGGTCTGGTCGCGGGTGCCAGATGGTGCCCCGTCCCTGAGAAAGAAGGTCCTTCCTCATTGGAATTTGCCGGGGGGGGGGGGCTGTCATGAGGAGCGTGAGGTCCGAGAACCACGTCTGGGTGGGCCAGTAGGGTGCTACCAGGACGACTTGTTCAAGTAGGCTAACTGGGGGAAACACATATTTGCGCAGGCCAGGGGGCCAGCTGTGTGCCAGTGCATCTATGCTGAGGGGGGCCTCGGTCAGGGCGTACCAGAGCAGGCAGTGGGAGGATTCTTGGGAGGCAAACAGGTGCACCTGTGCCTGTCCAAATTGACTCCAAATCAGCTGAACCACCTGAGGGTGGAGTCTCCACTCTCCCCTGAGGGTAACCTGCTGTGACAGTGCGTCCGCTGTAGTGTTGAGGTTGCCCGGGTTGTGAGTGGCTCGTAGCGACTTGAAGTGCTGCTGACTCCAGAGAAGGAGACGGCGGGCGAGTTGTGACATACAACGAGAGTGCAGACCACCTTGGTGGTTAACATATGCTACCGTTGCCGTGTTGTCTGTCCGAACTAACACGTGCTTGCCTTGGATCAATGGCCAAAACCTCCACAGGGTGAGCAGAATTGCCAACAACTCGAGGCAGTTGATGTGCCAAGGCAGTCGCGGGCCCGTCCACAGACCGGTGGCTGCATGCCCATTGCAAACAGCACCCCAGCCCATTTTGGAGGCATCTGTCATGACCACAACGCACCTGGAGACCAGTTCTAGGGGAACACCTGCCCGTAGAAACAAGAGGTCGATCCAAGAGCTGAAAAGGTGACTGACCGTGCGATGTGTCCCGCGGTGCCATGCCTATCTCGGGACTGGAGTCTGAAGCCAGTGCTGAAGCGGTCTCATATGCATCAACCCAAGCGGGGTAGCTACCGCTGAGGATGTCATATGCCCCAGGAGCCTCTGAATAAGTTTCAGAGCACCAACTGGGCGAACTCGTTCATGAGGCGCACTGTCAAAGAGACTGAGTCCAACTCCAAACCGAGGAAAGAGATGCTCTGAACCAGGAGGAGATTGCTCTTTTCCCAGTTGACC
The DNA here is from genome assembly GCF_019703515.2 of Myxocyprinus asiaticus. Classification (NCBI taxonomy): domain Eukaryota; kingdom Metazoa; phylum Chordata; class Actinopteri; order Cypriniformes; family Catostomidae; genus Myxocyprinus; species Myxocyprinus asiaticus. The sequence continues at coordinate 17,148 of NC_059386.1, forward strand.
CGAAGCCCTAGTCGGCTGAGGTGTGAAAGCACCAAGTCCCTGTATGCGCACAACATGTCCCGAGAGTGAGCTAGGATTAGCCAGTCGTCGAAATAGTTGAGAATGCGAATGTCCACTTCCCAGAATGCGTTTTTGCATCAGCATCTTGAACGGGAGTCTGTGTAAAGCCCGGTTCAGTACTCCCAGATAATCACTCTTTACAATTGTGGTGAGAAGAATAGCATCTCAGAATGTTATTCTGAGATGCGGGTTGGTGCTATTTTGGCAGCATGAGGGGGACCTACACAATATTAGGCTGGTGGTTTTATTATCAAAATTACAATTTATGTCTTTAGGAGTTAAACTTATTTAATGAGGAAAAAATTACTGAATGCACTTTCAACATCCTTTAAACTAGTTGTAAACTTGCCGCAAATTTGCCGCTTGTTATTTTCACATGCAAATGAGCTTTTGATTCGCCACAAATATTTGCCAGAAGTTTGCAGCCCTTCACTGGTATTGGTGAACCTCCGGCAACCTTTGACAACAATGGACAATTTGCCACAAGTTTGCCGCAAAGCTCATTTATTTGCATGTGAAAATTATCAGTCACAAGTTTGTTGCAAATTTGCCAAAAACTCTTAAGTTTTCATATGGGATGGGACTTTTGTATATACAGTGCATCCGGAAAGTATTCACAGCGCTTCACTTTTTCCACATTTTGTTATGTTACAGCCTTATTCCAAAATGGATTAAATTCATTATTTTCCTAAAAATTCTACAAACAATACCCCATAATGACAACGTGAAAGAAGTTTGTTTGAAATCTTTGCAAATTTATTAAAAAGAAAAAACGGAAAAAAAAATCACATGTACATAAGTATTCACAGCCTTTGCTCAATACTTTGTTGAAGCACCTTTGGCACCAATTACAGCCTCAAGTCTTTTTGAGTATGATGCTACAAGCTTGGCACACCTATTTTTGGGCAGTTTCTCCCATTCTTCTTTGCAGGACCTCTCAAGCTCCATCAGGTTGGATGGGGAGCATCGGTGCAAAGCCATTTTCAGATATCTCCAGAGATGTTCAATCGGGTTCAAGTCTGGGCTCTGGCTGGGCCACTCAAGGACATTCACAGAGTTGTCCCGGAGCCACTCCTTTGTTATCTTGGCTGTGTGCTTAGGGTCGTTGTCCTGTTGGAAGATGAACCTTCGCCCCAGTCCGAGGTCCAGAGTGCTCTGGAGCAGGTTTTCATCAAGGATGTCTCTGTACATTGCTGGATTCATCTTTCCCTTGATCCTGACTAGTCTCCCAGTTCCTGCTGCTGAAAAACATCCCCACAGCATGATGCTGCCACCACCATGCTTCACTGTAGGGATGGTATTGGCCAGGTGATGAGCAGTGCCTGGTTTCCTCCAGACATGATGTTTGCCATTCAGGCCAAAGAGTTCAATCTTTGTTTCTCATGGTCTGAGAGACCTTCAGGTGCCTTTTGGCAAACTCCAGGCGAGCTGTCATGCGCCTTTTACTGAGGAGTGGCTTCCATCTGGCCACTCTACCATACAGGCCTGATTGGTGGAGTGCTGCAGAGATGGTTGTTCTTCTGGAAGGTTCTCCTCTCTCCACAGAGAAATGCTGGAGCTCTGTCAGAGTGACCATCGGGTTCTTGGTCACCTCCCTGACTAAGGCCCTTCTCCCCCGATCGCTCAGTTTGGCCGGGCGGCCAGCTCTAGGAAGAGTCCTGGTGGTTCCAAATTTCTTCCATTTACGGATGATGGAGGCCACTGTGCTCATTGGGACCTTCAATTCTGCAGACATTTTTCTGTACCCTTCCCCAGATCTGTGCCTCGATACAATCCTGTCTCGGAGGTCTACAGACAATTCCTTGGACTTCATGGCTTGGTTTGTGCTCTGACATGCACTATTAACTGTGGGACCTTATATAGACAGGTGTGTGCCTTTCCAAATCATGTTCAATCAACTGAATCTACCACTGGTGGACTCCAATCAAGTTGTAGAAACATCTCAAGGATGATCAGTGGAAACAGGATGCACCTGAGCTCAATTTTGAGTGTCATGGCAAAGGCTGTGAATACTTATGTACATGTGATTTTTTTTTTCTTCATTTCTTCTTTTTAATAAATTTGCAAAGATTTCAAATAAACTTCTTTCATGTTGTCATTATTGGGTATTGTTTGTAGAATTTTGAGGAAAATAATGAATTTAATCCATTTTGGAATAAGGCTGTAACATAACAAAATGTGGAAAAAGTGAAGCGCTGTGAATACTTTCCGGATGCACTGTATATATACATATATATATATTTGCAAAAGGTTACATAATAAAAAAAATATACTTTCAGTATGTTCTGTCAGCACCAGTAGGCCTGTTTACACTTTGAAAAGCTGTTGTTTTTAGAGACTAGAAGCATGAAAATGAATACATATTTATTATTGTAAAAGCTGAAATCTCTAACCACAGCATTTTTTCCTCACATATTTCAACACTATAGCTTTAAGACAGAGAGAAAAAGCTGAGCATGAGATAATGTCAGTTCTTCACAATCAGTCACTCCTCATTCCTTTAAAACAGATATCAGTACCATGTTTCAACTTGAAATTTTGGAAATATATTTTTCAAATTCCTTCAGAATCCCCACCTGGGAAATAATTTTGAAGAGTGTCGCCGCAACATTGCATGCTGAGATGTTGCATAAAGGCACCGCTTCCAGGTATTGCATTGCATAATCCACCAGGACTATTATAAACCGATATCCTCATGCCGACCACTCTAATTGCCCCATTCTTTCAAAGGGGGCCTCAATTAACGGCAATGGGCGCAACAGCGCTCTTGGGGTGGCCGGTGGATTTACCAACTGACATTCGCAGCATGCCGCACACCATCTGCGCACATCCCCTTGAAATCCCGGCCAATAAAACGGCCATTAACCGGTGCAGTGTTCTTTCTTGTCCTAAGTGACCCGCCATAGGATTATGGTGAGCCGCCTGGATAAGTGTTTCCTGACGGCTCCTCTGGACTAATAACTGGGTTGTATTCTCATGGGTTTGAGTGTCCTGTTTCACTCGATACAACCTGTACCTAATAATCAAAAAATATGGATTGGTTAGGGTTAGGTTAGGGTTAAGTTATTAATCTAAATGAGAAATATAGATTTGCTCAGTTTTAGGCCTACTTTTTCATTTTGGGCCTCCATTGTCACTAGTCTTTACTGACACATAGCACTTGTTTTTCTGTTCCTTCTGCTCTCCTTCTCTGAAGCTCAAGGATTTCTTAAGCACGTCTTTTAGTACAAACTGGTATAAACTTGTATTCTGATTGCGGAGAGCTTAGACTGGCACACAGATAGAGATGTCTGTTATTGAAGCATGACGATTTTCCTTTACGCACTTTTCTGGTATAAATATGTTTGATTGTCAATAAACCTTTGAAAATGCTTTGATATCAATTTTGTGTCAGAGTCTCTTCCCTTGCAAGCATATTCCTGAGTGAGAGGACAACGGAGAGTGCTGGGGATGAAAAGGTTGAACTACATAGATTATAGGAGAAATAATCTAACAACTCTGGTGGCCCGTATGGGGATTTCTCCGGACAGGTAAGAGAAACATATTTTGTTTTCACTCCTGTCCGCAGAGAAATACATTAGTTTTTGCCCAAAAGATCTTTAACATATTTCAGTATATGTTATTATAACAGATCGGTTCTTCCGTTGGGAAGTGGGAGCCTCATGAGCTATAGATGAGGGAAGAGGAATAGATGAAATAATTTTCTGAAACTTTTCAGTGGGATCCTATTCCTATAGTACTCTTTGTGTCCTTCACTCACAAATTAATTTTTATACATCTTTTTACCAAAAAGAGTGGTTAGAGCAAAAGTAAAGCCTAAAAATATTTTTGCATAATATTTGGTCATCAAATTGATTGTGTCTGTTGTATCACTGAGAAGGAAACATCTTTGTTGAGTTGTTAGAATGGGGTACAAGATAAGTCAGCCGATGCCGGGGGAAATATCCAGAGACTGGATGTTCAGAAACGATAAAGGCTTTAACACAGAACCGTTTCTGAGTAATCTGGCAGGATGGTCAGAGGGTAAAACTCAAATAGATCCTTATACAAGGGAAGGTTCATTTAAAAATGCAGACATGGCTAGCATGAAATCTATGGTCACAGGAGGCTGGGGAGACCCAGCGTGGGATTATAATTCCATGAAAACTTCATTTTCTATATGGAAAGCCATTTTGGGAGAAGGGCCCAGAAAGAAAAAAGGACAGTAGTCAGAATCAACAATTGACCTCTGGATCATGGGCCCAGCATGCTTCCGCTGCGCAAGTTGCTCTAGGTCTAACCTCTCCGCCGAGTGCCACTCCTTGTGTCTCTTCCCCTCAGTGCATGGAGGTGGGAGACACACAGGATCGGCCACCGCAGTATGAGTCTGTTGTACCCTAATCTAAACATGCTGTTGAAAAGTCAAAAGATCTCTCATGAGATATCGAGTGTTGAAAAAACACTCCTTACGCAGACTGTCGATCCCCCACCTGTTAGCTCTGTCCATGCATTTCCATTAGCACAAGTCCCAAATGGTTATAAAATATCTCCTCTCTCTGTGACAGAAGCAATGGCTACCTGTAAAGAACTTCCAAACCCCATTAAGAACCCACATCAGTATGTGGCGGTGCTTAAACGTCTGACTTCCTATAGTCAGCTTACAGGCAGAGACTATCGTTTCATGCTCTCCAAAACTCTCCCTTCGGAATGCAATGAATGTAAGTTGATAAAACTGAGGTAACTGAACCGCCAGAATTATTATTGTCATCCACTGCCTTTGTTGAAGATTTCTTTAAACACTTGGATGAATTCTTGACTACTCAGGCTGCATCAAAACAAGACATTTCATATGCTGCTAAAACCAAACAATAGAAGAATGAAACACCCACTGCGTTCTTTATCAGGTTTAAGCAGGTATGGACTGAAGAGTCAGCCCTACCGATCACGGGAGCTCATAGACAGTTGTTTCTCAACACACTTTTAAATAACATGGACAAAGAGATCGCCTCTTTAATTAGAATCACAACCACTAATTTAGGTGATATTTCAGTTGAGGATATGGGACGCAGGCTGCATGAACTGTCTAGTGCAGGGGCGTTTACAGATTCTAAAATTCATGCTTTCGTCCACGTTACAATGAAAACTATTATGAATGTTATCATTCATAATTCACCATTCTTATTGCTCGGACATGACTTAATGCATAAGATTGGTGCAAAAATCTCATAACTCTGTAAAACCCCTTTTTTTTCTGCAGTTTTTTCTCTCACTACAGACACGGGAACTGCTGAGATAGCTACTGACACACAGACTGAAGAGACATAGGAAATAGCTAACGTTAACACAAAGATATGGGCCACCCACAAAGACGAGGCAGGACTTATTGTTATTAAAATTTTTTATTGATTCATAAATTAACACAAGAAATACAACAACATCTATATAATGAGTCAAAAACTTTTAACATTAAACCCCCACTATATCCCCTCCCCCTACCAAACTCTCAAACCACCCTGACCCCCACACGAACACCCCTGTGGTCAATAGAATATACACACACACACACACACAGAAAACTAAAACAACAACATAAAATAACATACAATAATCAAGTATAATAATAGTAAAAATACAATAAAAAAATGTAAAAAAAATAAAAAAAACCTTTAAATTACTCCCTCCTCTGCTAAATGCTAAATAATTGCCCCATTTCTTATTGTAAGTTTCCCTAACCCCCATCCTAATACTCGAACCCTCCTCGAAGGCAGCCACCCTCCCCATCTCCGCGCACCACTCCGGGAACGAGGGTGCTCCATCCGACTTCCAACTCCTCAAAATAACCTGTCTACCAATCATCACACCGGTCAAAACCCAGTCCTTCATGTGCTTATCTACCAAATCCATGACCTCCCTATCACCCAAAATACAGAGTCTGGGGCAGAACAAGACCTGAGTGCCCAACACATCACACACAAAACTTTGCACCTTCAGCCAAAATTCTTGGATCTTAAGGCACCCCCAAAAAACATGGATGGTGTTCCATCTTCAGTATGGCATCGCCAGCAGATGGGTGTGTCCTTAAGACCAAGCCTATACAATCTAGAGGGGGTCCAATAAAATCTATGTAAAATCTTAAATTGCATAAGGCGAACCCTTGCATCTCTAGATGCAGACTTTATGTTTTTTAGAATCCTTGCCCACACTCCCTCCTTCAATACCAAGTTTAAATCTTTCTCCCATAATCTTTTAAGAGAATTTAAAGCTCGGTCCCCCAGACTCTGAATTAACAAGGAGTAATACACTGATGCCTCATGACCCTTCCCAAAAGCAGCAATCACCACTTCCAGAGTATCTGCCGCTCTAGGGGGGTGTATGCTACTCCCAAAAACAGAGCAGAGCAGAGCAGGTGGTGCAGCTGTAAATACTTATAAAACTGAGATCTGGGAATCCCAAAATGTTGAACCAAATTTTCAAAAGATCTCAATACTCCACCCTCATATAGGTCACCAAGTGCATTAACCCCCCTCACAATCCAATCTGACCAACAGAAAGGGGACTTATTAATGCATAGTTTAGGGTTCTGCCATATGCTCGAGGCAACATTTAAATAAATATCAGAATTAAACACTCTGGACACTTTTGTCCATATCGAGTGTAAATGCAAAATAACGGGGTGCGACTTAACCTCTCCAGTTAGTTTAATCGAAAGGCTTTGCAGTGGCGAGATAGGGGCAAGAACTTCCTTTTCAATACAAAACCAGGGAGGAGCTCTCTCAGGTGGAAGCGACCAATGAACCAAATGTCTAAGACTGAATGCATAATAATAAAATAAAATCTTGGGTAGGCCTAACCCACCTTTGTCAATCGGCCTATGTAATTTACTGAAATTTAACCTGGGACACTTACCATTCCAAATGAAGGACTTCACTATGCTATCAAATTGTTTAAAATAAGAGAGAGGGACATCTACAGGGAAAGACTGTAGCAGATAGTTAAATTTTGGAATGCAATTCATTTTAATAACATTAACCTTCCCAATCATTGATAAGTGTAATGAAGCCCACCTGTCCACATCATTCGAAAACCTTTTTATTAAGGGATCAAAATTTGCTGGGAATAAAATTCCCAAATACTTAATTCCCTGTTTGGGCCACATGAAGGCGCCCGGCTGGAAAGCCGTTACTGGACAGTACGCTGACAAAGCCAAGCTTCGGATTTAGACCAACTGACTCTGTATCCTGAGAATTTGGAAAAGGAGTTAATAATTTTGTGGAGGCAAGGCATAGATCTGGTGGGGTCGGAGACGAATAATAAAATATCATCTGCGTAAAGCAGAAGCTTATGCGCTACACCTCCTGCATTCACCCCTGGAAAATCATCCTCCTTTCTTATTGTGGCTGCTAATGGTTCCAGGGCAAGACAGAACAATAATGGGGAAAGAGGGCAACCCTGCCGGGTGCCCCTATCCAGAGTAAAATAATCTGAAATTAACCCATTTGTTTGTACCGCTGCTACAGGGTGTCTATAAAGTAACTTAATCCAACCAATAAATGTATTCCCGAACCCATACCTTTCCAAAATCTTGAAAAGATAATCCCATTCTACCATATCAAATGCCTTTTCGGCATCAAGAGAGATGGCAGCAACCGGAGATTGTTCATTTGCTACTGACCACATGATATTGATGAAACGCCTAATATTATCAGAAGAACTACGGCCTCGAATAAACCCCACCTGATCTATATGTATAAGAGATGTCATAACTTTACTTAATCGATTAGCCAGAATTTTGGACAAAATTTTTACATCTAACTGGATCAGCGAAATTGGGCGGTAACTTTTACACTCGCTTGGATCTTTATCCTTTTTTAGAATCAGACTGATCCGGGCTTGTGTCATGGTTGGCGGAAGCTTTCCATTCTTTAATGAATCAGTATAAACTTCTAACAAAAGTGGCGCCAGTTCTGTAGCATAAGATTTGAAAAACTCAGCGGCAAAGCCGTCAGGCCCTGGAGCCTTGCCTGTAGGCAGGGACTTAATTACCTCATCAAGCTCCTCCAAGGTTATCTCAGAATCAAGAGAGTTTTTCTGCTCATTCGTCAGTTTAGGAAGATCTAATGGTTCCACAAAGTTCCTAATATCTTCATCAGTAGACGAAGACGTGGACCTATAGAGATCAAAATAGAACTCATTAGAAAAGCATTATTAATATCAATAGCTGAGGTAAATATTTCACCACAAGCAGATTTCACTGAGGGAATGACAGAAAAAGACTCTCTCTGCTTTATATATCTAGCCAAAAGTTTTCCTGCTTTATCACCTGACTCAAAGTATGACTGTCTTGCCCTGAATAACCAAAACTCCACTTTCTGTGACAGAATAGTATTATATCTGTATTTCAAATGAGTCAATTCTCTGAGGCCATCAGATGACATACGGCGCTTCAGCTCTGCCTCTGCACTTTTAATATTTCCTTCCAACTCCACGAGTTCTTGTGCTTTGGATTTTTTGATGAATGAGGCATACTGTATGATCCGACCCCTAAGAACCGCCTTAAGTGCCTCCCAAGCCACGCCCACAGAGGATACCGAGGACCAGTTGGTCTCCATATAAACACTGATTTCAGTCTTTAACATTCAGTCTTTAACAATATTATATCATGAGGGGTGCCAGCGGTTTGCAACATCCCTTCAAGATCTATAAAAAGGCCCTGACAATCAGGATTTTGCAAAAGGAACACATTAAGGCGCCAACTATAAGATTTATTTTTCTCTATATGTGGCATCACCTCTAAACTCACCAGGGCGTGATCTGAGACTAAGATATTTCCAATTGAGCAATCAACAACAGATGAAATAAGGTATTTGGATATTAAAAAAAAATCTATTCTAGAATAAATCTTGTGGACTGAAGAAAAAAATGTATAGTCCCTACCAGATGGGTTCAAAAGTCTCCAAATGTCTGAAAGACCAAGATTTTTACACATCCTGTGAAGCATCAATGTTGCTCTAGGGGGTTTACACACTTTTGCTTCACTATGATCAAGAACTGAGTCCATCAATAGATTAAAGTCTCCTCCCAATATTATATCATGAGGGGTGCCAGCGGTTTGCAACATCCCTTCAAGATCTATAAAAAAGCCCTGACCATCAGCGTTAGGTGCGTAAATATTAGCCAAAATCAACCTTTGCCCTTGAATTTCAGCTAAAACAATAATTACTCTTCCTAATTTATCTTTGCTCTGTTTGAGACATTTGAATTGTAAATGTTTATTTACCAATATAATGACTCCCTTGCTCTTACTTGAGCCAACACTAAAGAAAACATGTCCACCCCATATCTTCCCAAATTTTTCAGCTTCCTGCAGGGAGAGATGTGTTTCTTGAAGAAACACTATATCATATTTCTTACGTTTAAGAAAAGTAATAACCTTCCTTCTTTTTATGGGGTGCCCCAACCCATTCACATTCCATGTGGAGAGAGATAGTACATTCATATTAACATTTGACATTTTGATAAAGAAGAAAAAATAAATTGTGTGTCAAAAACAAAATTATATAGACCACATTCCCCAATAGTGAAACAATCAACCCCCGAACAAAACAAACAGAAAAAACCCCGTGCACGACAGCACCAACCGGCGACAATCCCTCTAAACTCAAAAGGTCCATGAATGCCCACGAGTCCCCACGAGTCCCCATGACAACTTTGCCATCGGATTGCTCAATTTTGCCTCACAATTTGTGAGGCAAAATTACATAACAGAAAATACTTTGTAAAATAAACCCAGTCAGTAGGAAGAATGAACACTAAGAACATGTAGATTCATTCACAGAACTGTTTTAAAGGTGTGATCTTCCACAAGACAAATTCCAGCTGATATAAAACCGTTCATATTCCTCGGACAGACAAACGAATGTTCAGTAAGCCAGCTGTTATGAGTTCAGCGGATGACGTAATCATTCCAATGTCCCATAAAAAATAAAAAAAACTCAACAAAACAAACTACAGCCAGCAGGAGGAATAAGCACGAAGAACGAACAGATTAATCCACAGCTGTTCCAAATGAGTGTTATTCAATAGAACAAGCTCCAGTCGCTAGGTGGAACCAATACAAAAAGAAACAACACCGGTATCCCGGTTCCCCGGATGGTCGAGTCAATTCACTCGGAGGCCGCATAAAAGTATATACCATGACTTACATAATCCGTCGGCTTCATAAAAAACATCCTTTGTGTGAGCAGCATGTAGATATTTTGCGGTCATCCGTAGTGTCCACCCTCAATCTGTCCGGGAACTTCAATGCAAAAGTAATCTTTTATCAATGCAAAAGTTTCTTTAAGGAAAAGTGTTATTCACAAAACAAGCTCCAGCTGCTCGGCGGAGCCAACGCGAAAAATCCAAAATGTCGCCCAGCATCCTCAAGAGTTAGTACAGCGAGTCAGACCCACTCACATGAGAAACATCCAATGGTTTACTCATAGTCATTGATTCTATAAAAGACATTGCCAGATTTAGACATGTGAATACTTTGCGACTGACCTTCGTTTCTATTCTCAGTTTGGCAGGAAACATCAGAGCAAACGAGATGTTTTTCTGATGTAAGAGTTTCTTACATTCCTTGAACCGATTGCGTTTCTCTTGTCGAACTCGCAAAGTCTGGGAACAAGAAAATATTATGGTTCTTCCAAAAAAGCTTCCCTTTGCTCCTCGCCTGGCGCAACACAAGATCTTTATCGGATGATCTCAGAAATCTGGCCAGAATCGATCTAGGCCTGTCTCCCTCAGCAGATCTGTGAGATGGGACTCTGTGAGCTCGCTCGATTTCCAGCTTGTGGCCTGTTATGTTGAGCGGACTCGGGAAAAACTCGTCTAGGAATTTCACCATATCTCTGCCCTCCTCAAGCTCAGGAATTCCAACAATTCGAACGTTATTCCTGCGGTTTCTATTTTCAAGATCTTCAAGCTTTTCAAGGAGATGTTCCAGATCAACTTTGGTCGCGGGTGGATTAGCGGTTAATTCGTTTTTCAACATCAGTCACTCTTGTACCTAACTTGGAGAATTTTATTTCCATCGCTGTGATCAATCGACGTATTACAGCGAGATCCTCCAAGTCAGCAAGAATCTTCGTCAACATCATCGACATGTTGGACAACTGACGCTGGATCTCCTCTCTCGCCGCGCCATCCAGATCGAGTCCCTGGTCTGTAGGCCTGTCGGGGCTTTCATCCTGAACACTTAAGTGTCTTTTAATGTCTCCCGAGCCCAAGGATTTTGACTTCTTTGCCATGTTTTGCAACAAAGGGCAAATGTGTAACTGGGTGTAACAAATTTCACCAGATTATAATATGAAAATAATAGAAAATTCAGCAAAGTGTGCAGAGCTCGTCGCTCACACGACTGCTCCTTGCATGGCGTCCAGGGTGTCTCCTCGAGGCAGGACTTATTGATGTCATTCCGTACACAGCAGTGCTTCAAACAAATACACCAGTATATTGTAAACAATATGCTCTCTCTGCTGAGAAAGAGGAAGGTATTCGACCAGTTATTGCTGAACTACTCCAGCAGGGCATCCTGGTTCCCACTCACTCACCATACAACATGCCCATTAACCCTGTAAACAAAGCAAATGTTACTTGGAGATTAACCCAGGACCTTAGGAATATTAATAGTTTGATTAAGTCAGTATCTCCTATTGTTCCTGTAGGGCTTTACTGGTTGTTTAGATCAGTGTTACTATCAGAAATAATTAATAATTATTTCTGTAGTTATTAATCAATATTTAAATTAATTAATTGGATCTAACTCATTAAAACCTCATATGGGACTCCAGTAAATGTAGTGTGCTATGTTTAGGAGCAAGTTTGGTTATTAGCAATAATTAATAATTATCAAAGATAATTATTAATTATTAAAATCAATAGAACATTGATGAGAATCAATGTTAGCTTTTTTAAATCCTTTAAATCAACAGTTATCAAAGATAATCGTTAATTGTTAATGTCGATGAAACATTAATTAAAATTAATACTAGCTTATTGATCATTCAAATTCAATCAAAGCTAATTATCAATTATCAAAAATCAACAGAATATTAATAAGGATTAACATTGACGGGGCACCACCCTGAAATCAGGGACTAATAACCGAATATTAAAACAGTCTCAATATTAGATTGTTTTCTTAGGAAAATCGACATCCGAAGAATATCGATTTTCGGGAAAAAAAAACAATGAATGAAGGTTTGAATCCGAGCACTGACATCCCGTCAGCATGACACAGGTGTATGCAAAACAAACCAAAACACTTCTTTTGTAATATAAACAAAGTTTATTTATGCAGTAATATCAATTAATAATTAGTACAATGCAGTCAATAAACTTCCGACTTACAACTACAAACTAAACAGTGATATGATTAGATATGGAAATAAAAATAATTCTATAACACATAAGGTGTGTGTGTGACAGTGTGTGTGTGTGTGTGTGTGTGTGTGTGTGTGTGTGTGTCAGTGTGGTTAGTGAGAGAGAGAGAGAGAGATGATTAAGTGACAGCCCGAAAGCTGATTTCGCGATAGCTGGAGATAAAGCAGCCGTGTTCATCACTCAGAGACACGGTTTTACAATATCAAAAGTAAAAGTCCCTTGTTATTTGACTCTTTAATGGATAAACTCAGTTGCTGTCTCACCCGCGATGGCGAAAATGCACAACAGTCCAATTTGGTTGGACCACAATACAGCAAAACAAATTCGTGATAATTAATACCCTGAGTATTAATAATGAGCGGACATGGCGGTCCGTAAACTGTACAAGCAAAAACCTTGAAACACAAGAATAACACGCTATAATATTCTATCTCTGCCCAGACGTAACTTCTTACTTGAATCGCATGAGGACACAGGTAGAATGTGTTTTCCTCCGTCCTTTAACTTTGATCCGGTTCCTTGAGGCTCGTGTGATGACGAGAGGTCGTTTCCTCGCGCTGTCGGCGGGCGGTACGGCTGTTGATTGTCGGCGGCCGGTACGGCTGTTGATTCTCGGCGGGCTGGCGGAGAACTCAGAAATGTCGACTTGATTGAAGATGGAAGAGAGATCTTTAATCTCTTCACTTCTGTAGGCCAACGGATGAAGATGCGAATTGCTCGGCGGTCTCCTTCGGATCCGTTAGAGTGTTCGGTGGAACACAGAGTAATCTCAACTCGTCCAGTGAGATGGAGATTGTATGGCTACAGTTTCAAGTCGGACATTACTTCCTTATGCCACGAGGTTGCACCGGAGAGCAGCAAAAAGCTACGTCCGTATTCGGTGAACGAAGTCGCTGGAAGCAACTTTGGAAGCATTTCAGAATTATTTGAAGTCCTGATGATGTCATGTTTGAGGGACGTTCTGTTGTGTGCCTCATCCAATAGGAGTTGAGTGCTCGATCCTTTAGTGGGCAAGGCTTCATGGATTTGTAGTCTGTTTTGGACTCCCTTTGTTTGATTTTGGTGCAATTTTAATCAGTACAACATCTGACTTAGAAGGAGGGGGCTCGAGGAATGTTTTTTATGACTGTTAGGCCTGCCTTTGTCTTCTATCTGAATACATGAGGCCCAACATTCCGGATGTGCAAACTACCATTAATTCTATTCCATCTAATCATGAATACTTTACAATGATTTATTTATGTTCTGCTTTTTTCAGTGTGCCGGTGGATCCTGTGACACAGCCACTGTTCGCATTCACGCAAGGTGGGGCCCAATACACGTGGACGCACCTTCCTCAAGGGTTCAAAGATTCCCTGGCTGTGTTTTCTGCTGTAGTGCACAATGCCCTGAAAAACACACAACTGCCTCCCGACACCTGCCTGTTGCAATACGCAGATGATATTCTGGTCACTGGACAGTCTAAAGGCTTGTGTGCTGTTGCATCCACCATTTTTTGCAATATCCTCACTGCTGCAAGATTTAAAGCCTCCAAAGCAAAACTTCAATGGGTCCAGAGGAAGGTGGAATACTTGGGACATATCCTCACAGGTGGCGCAGACTGCCTGTCTCCAGACAGAATGAAAACTATCACTACATTCACTCAGCCAAAGAACAAGAAACAGATGCAAAGCTTTCTGGGACTGGTGAATTATTGCAGATCCTGGGTGCCGAACTGTTTTCTATGTGCATGAAGGTGGGGGCATAGCTGTGGGGATCCTGGCCTAAGAGCATGGTGGTAACTACAGACCTGTTGCATACCTGTCCAAAACACTTAATGCAGTTGCAAAAGGATTTCCTGGTTGTCTGCGGGCAGTGGCTGCCACAGCACTCATGGTACAAGACGCTGAGCGAATCATCTTATCACACCCCCTTGTGGTGCATACGTCTCATCAGGTAGGCCCTATAATGCATAACATAATGACTCAACATGACGGCGCAAAAAAGGTCAGGGTATGAAGCAATTTTATTAGCTATTGCAAATTTAACCCTAAGTGAGTGAACATATATATTGATTCTAAATACACATATGGTGTAGTGCATGATTTTGCAAAATTATGGGAAAAGAGGAGCTTTAAAACTTCAGGGGGAAAACCAATTGCTAATCATAGCATTGTGGCTGAGCTTATATCTGCAGCACAATTGCCTTCTAAGTTGACAGTAGTCAAGGTTGCCGGACATGCTGCAGGAGACTCAGATGAGGCAAAGGGAAACAGATTTGCAGACGAGGTTGCCAAATGGGCAGCTAAGGAAGCAATGGTAAGTCCATTTCTGGACAAAGAGGGCACGGACGTGCCTATGATGCATTCTACATTAACTGATGATTTAGACATTAAAGTTTTACAAGCCAACCCATGTCAGAGTGACTTAGAACATTGGGCTGCGAACGATGTAAAACCTGATGCACAAGGATTTTTGAGAGACAAACAAAACAGATTAGCACACCCAAACACTGCTCTAGTAATGTTGTGCAGACACTATCATGGTATATCACAAGGAGAAAGTTGTTCAAAACATTAACAAACTGTACTGTATCCTGAATGTGAGAAAGATTGTCTCTTTTTTGCTAGATTCCTGCTTGGTATGTGCCCAGAAGAATAGGCATAAATCAGTGGCCCATGAATCCCTCCCACATCCAGAACTGCCTTTCCAGCATCTACAGATAGAATTCACATGCATGCCACCTCATGGCAACAATAAGTATATGCTTGTGACTAACAGAACAATTAAGGATAGAATAACTAAAGCCTGCTTAGATACGGGATTAAAGTGGGTAGATGTACTTCCTATGGTGTTAAAAGAGATAAGAATGACCCCATCCTCAACCATAAAGATGTCACCTTTTGAAATATTAATGGGTAGACCTTTCCCGACCCCATGGGTCAAAGGTCGTGCTGGCAATCTTTCCACAGGAGACGTAGAGGTGCTGATTTCAGATTATGTGTATTCCCTAATTAAAACTTTGAATGGAATCAATGGCAATATTTCTTTGTCTCTTCCTATGCCCACAGAAAAGCCGACTCATTCATTTGTTCCAGGACAGCAGGTGTTGGTGAAGAGTTTGAAGCCCACTAAGGTCGGAGAGCCAGGGTACCTGGGACCCACGACTGTCATTGCTGTGACATGGACTGGGGTGCTGACTGACTTGCAGCCACAGTGGATCCATGCTGAAAGCAGCCCCAGGAGAGAGAGTGCCACTGAGATCAGGAGAATCTGAGATCGAGAGTTCTGGAGAACCTGAGTTTGAGAAAGCTATGGTGAAAACACAATAACGAGGAGCAACACAGTCGTCTGAATCAATGAATGATGATAAGACAAACAGGAAGAAAGATTCTATCCAAGGAGTTTGTGTTCTTATAGGAGTAACATGCTGTACATTTATCCCTGATAATGATGCTGATGGCCATTTGATTGATGAAGGTTTGCAGAACATGTCAAGAATTGCTAATGATTTACGAAGTGGAGAAGTAATTGATGCTGAAAATTGTATTTTGGCCTGGCTGAATAGCTGGAAGAAGCTATTTCTGAATGCATTAATACCCATTGGTGTAATTCTTTTAATATTAGCCTTTATTGCTTGCTGTATTTTGCCACTGATTAAGTCTTTGATTAATAGAGCAATGAATACCCTTGTATCTACTCAGTATGCTCTTTTTCACACTAGAACTGAATCTACGTACAACTAAGAATACCACTCTTTGATTATTTGTGTAACCAGAAATCAATTGTAATCAATTTGTTTTTTAAATAAATTCCATTGTTTTGATTGGTAATTAGATTAGTGGATACAAATCTTTTACTCTATTCTAGTCAATTCAGGAGAGAGATGTTTGGTTTGTTGTCCGAAGAATGGTACTATACAATACGGTTGATTGGTAAGAAAGTAGGTGATCCATGATTGGTCAATAGACAGTGCAGAAGGAGAAACTGGGTTGTAAAGGAGCACTCTTGAATAGTTTAGGTCACATACGGTATTCTTCATCATGCATTTACTGAACTAAACTGAGAGCTCGTGGTTCTTTTAGAACCAAAGCGGGCACTGTGAGAAATATAGATTTGCTCTCAGTTTCAGGCCTACTTTTTCATTTTGGGCCTCCATTGTCACTAGTCTTTACTGACACATAGCACTTGTTTTTCTGTTCCTGCTGCTCTCCTCATTTGAAGCTCAAGGATCTCTTAAGCTCATCTTTTAGTACAAACTGGTATAAACTGGTATTCTGATAGCAGAGAGCTTAGACTGGCACACAGACAGAGATGTCTGTTAATGATACATGATGATTTTCCTTGATGCACTTTTCTGGTATAAATATGTTTGATTGTCAATAAACCTTTGAAGATGCTTTTATATCAATTTTGTGTCAGAGTCTCTTCCCTTGCAAGCATATTCCTGAGCGAGAGGACAACGGAGAGTGCTGGGGGCGAAAAGGTCAAACTACATAGATTATAGGAGAAATAATCTAACAGAGGGTGACATCAGGCTGGAGCTGCTGGCCATTGATTACTCTGTAGGGATTTACTGGTTGTTTAGATCAGTGTTACTATCAGAAATAATTAATAATTATTTCTTTAGTTATTAATTAATATTTTAATTAATTAATTGAATCTAACTCGTTAAAACCTCATATGGGGCTCCAGTAAACGTAGTGCACTATGTTTAGGAGCAAGTTTGGTTATCAGCAATAATTAATAATTATCAAAGATAATTATTAATTATTAAAATCAATAGAACATTGATGAGAATCAATGTTAGCTTTTCCTAATCTTTTAAATCAACAATAATCAAAGATAATCGTTAATTGTTAACATCGATGAAACATTTATTAAAATTAACACTAGCTTATTGATCATTCAAATTCAACAATCATCAAAGATAATTATCAATTATCAAAAATCAATAGAATATTAATAAGGATTAACATTGACGGGGCACCACCCTGGAATCAGGGACTAATAACCAGATAGTATAACAGTCTCAATATTAGATTGTATTCTTAGGAAAATCGACATCCAAAGAATATCGATTTTCAGGAAAAAAAAACAATGAATGAAGGCTCAAATCTGAGCACTGACATCCCGTCAGCATGACACAGGTGTATGCAAAACAAACCAAAACACTTCTCTTTGTAATATAACAAAGTTTATTTATGCAGTAATATCAATTAATAATTAACACAATGCAGTCAATAAACTTACAACTTACAACTACAAACTAAACAGTGATATGATTAGATACGGAAACTAAAATAATCCCATAACACATAAGGTGTGTGTGTGAGAGTGTGTGTGTGTGTAAGGAGGGACACGCACAAAATGGTGGACGTGACTCTCATGGAGAGTATGTCACATGAGACTTCCGGCCAGGGAATATGGCCGCGAATGTGGGCAGAGAGAAACCAGTCAATGGTAGCTTAGGGACAAAGCTGAGCTTTATCAAAACCGTTCCGGTCTTTGATTCTTTAATGGATAAACTCAGTTTGCCGGTCTCACCCGCGATGGTGGAAATGTACAACAGTCCAATGTGGTTGGACCACAATACAGCAAATCAAATTCGTGATAATTAATACCCTGAATATTAATAATGAGCAGACATGGCGGTCCGTAAACTGTACAAGCAAAAACCTTGGTGCATAGGAATAACACACTATAATATTCTATCTCTTCCCAGACGTGAACCTCTTACTTGAATCACATGAGGATGCAGAATGTGTGTTCATCCGTCCTTTAACTCAGACTCGGTTCCTCGAGGCTCGGGTGATGACGGGAGGCCGTTTCCTCGCTCTGTCGGCGGGCGGTACGGCTGCTGATTCTCGGCAGGCTGGCGGAGAAATTAGCAACGTCGACTTGATTGAAGATAGAAGAGAAATCTTTTATCTCTTCACTTCTGCAGGCAAACGGATGAAGATGCGGATTTGTTCGGCGGTCTCCTTCGGATCCGTTAGAGTGTTCGGTGGAACACAGAGTAATCTCAACTCGTCCTGCGAGATGGAGATTGTATGGCCACAGTTTCAAGTCGGACGTTACTTCCTTGTGCCACGAGGCTGCACCTGAGAGCAGCGATGAGCTGCGTCTACACACGGCGAGCAAAGTTGCTGGAAGCATTCAGAGGTATTTCTACTCCTGATGATGTCATGGTTGAGGTGCGTTCTGTTGTGTGCCTCATCCAACAGGAGTTGAGAGTTCGATCCTTTGGTGAGCAAGGCTTCATGGGATTTGTAGTCTGTTTTGGACTCCCTTTGTTTGATTTTGGCGCAGTTTTTATTAGTAAGATTTACAACCTGGTATATGGGTGCCTGAGTTAGGTTTTATGACTGTGTTAGGCCTGCCTTTGTCTTCTATCTGAATACATGAGGCCCAACAACTCTCACTTGGCCAAATGCGTACTTAAGGGTTTCGTCCCGTGACTGCTCTAGAGGGAATTTCCCCTCCGGGAACTCCCTAAGGGTGGGAATGCAGGAGGATTCCCCTCCTGCATCATCCTGATGCTGAGCTGACATGGATGGCCTCGGCTCTGCCTCCCCAGCCATCATGTCACACATCACACACTGAGATTTAGGTTTACAGGACCCATCCACACACAACGCTTTTATATTTATGTGACTATATGATACCCCCTGAACAACATACACCCTTCAAAACATCAAAATCCGACTGTCCACGAACAACCTAAAATTTAGAATGGGATAAATTGTATGTGGGATCTGCATATCTCAGCTCTGGGAAGGCTTACAAAACTGAAACCTATACTCCTGTGCTTATCTCAATCTTATCTATCTATGGTGTAAATTTCAAGAGGATTGGAGAAGGTCAGAAATTTTGTGTCGCAACATTTTTGAATTTCTCCGATTCTCTCAAAATTCACAACACAGATAGAGGAGACTGATATGAGGCACAGGAGTACAGGTTCAACTTCCTAGCTCAATCCAGAGCTGAGATATGCAGATCTCTTGTACAATTTATCCAATTCAAAATTTTAGATGGTTTGTGGACAGTTGAATTTTGATGTTTTGAATTGTGTATGTTGTTCATAGGGAGTCATAGAGTCACCTAAATGTGATTTTGAGTCATACATTTTATCCTGGAGTTATAAAAATTATGTCCACTAAACACCTATTTTAGCCCATTAGATAGATTGTAAGTGGGATGGCCCATGGTCAATTTATTTGCATTGCCTGAAATAGTGACTTGGTGGACATCTGTTTTTTTAATGTGTGGGATACAGGAATTCACTGAACATCATATTTAGGTGACTGTACGACACCCCTTGAACAACATACACCCTTCAAAACCTCAAAATTCGACTGTCCACGAACCAACTAAAATTTTGAATGGGATAAATTGTATGTGGGATCTGCATATCTCAGCTCTGGATTGAGGTTGGAAGTTGAATCTGGTACTTCTGTGCTCATCTCAACCTCCTCCATCTATGGTGTGAATTTCAAGAGGATTGGAGAAAGTCAAAAATTTCACGGAAAAAAACTTTTTTCGGATAAACTTTCTGACTTTCTCTGATGCTATGGAAACATTTAGGTGACACTATGATGCCCCCTGAACAACATAAGCCCTTCAAAACCTCAAAATTCCACTGTCCACGAAACCACTATTTCTGTGAATGGGACAAATTGTACATGGGATGTCCAGATCTCAACTCTGGATAGACTTCGGAAGCTGAAACCTGTATTTATGTTCTAATCTTAGCCTCCTCTTTCAATGGTGCAAATTTCAAGATCTGAGGAAGTCGAAAATTTCACGCAAAAAAACTTAAAGTGGCCTTTTAGTTTTTTTGGACAAAATTTTCGACTTTCTCAGATCTTCTTGAAATTCACACCATAGAAAGAGGAGGCTGAGATTAGAACAGGATCACAGGTTTCACCTTCCTCAGTCTATCCAGAGCTGAGATCTGGACATCCCACATACAATTTATCCCATTCAAAATTTTTGATGGTTTGTGGACAGTAAAGTTTTGAGGTTATGAAGGGTGTATGTTGTTTAGGGGGCATCATAGAGTCACCTAAAGGTGATTTTGAGTCATAAATTTGATCCTGGAGTTATAAAAATGATGTCCACCAAATACCTATTTTAGCCCATTAAATAGATTGTAAGGGGGACATTTAATTTATTTGCATTGCCTGAAATAGTCACTTGGTGGACATCTGTTTTATAATGTGTGGGATAAGGAATTCATAAAATATATCTACCTGTCTGTCTGCCTGTCTGTCTGTCTGTCTGTCTGTCTGTCTGTCTGTCTGTCTGCCTGTCTATCTGTCTGTCTTTTCTTTCTATCTCAGAGAGTCACCTAAATATGATATTTAATAATTTTCTGTATACTTTACATTATAATGTTGGTGGACATTAGCAGGTCCATACAATAAATTGGAAATTGACATTTAGTATGTTGGTGGACACAGGGGTAATACACCTATACAATAAACTCTAAATGGACATTTAGTATTTTGGTGGATTCAGGCGTAATAGACCAATACAATAAATTGGAAATGGACATTTAGTATGTTGGTGTACAAAGGGGTAATACACCAATACAATACATTGGAAATTGGCATTTTGTATGTTGGTGGACACAGGTGTAATACACCTGTAAAATAAATTGGAAATGGACATTTAGGGTTAATACACCTATACAATAAATTGGAAATGGACATTTAATATGTTGTGGACACAGGTGTAATAGACCAATACAATACATTTGAAATAGACATTTAGTATGTTGGTGGACACAGGATAAAGAAATATATGCAATAAATTGTAAATGGACATTTAGTATGTTGGTGGACACAGGGGTAATAGACCAATACAATAAATTGGAAATGGACATTTAGGGTTAACCCTCAGGGGTCGATGGACGCATCGGCGCATCTTGCTGGATTTTTTCCTCATAACAGCGGAAACAACTTAAAATACTCCATAATTATTGGCCGTACAGATAAGACATCATTAGAGACAATAAAGGGTCTACTTTTATTTGTGTACACTCACAATAACAACAAAACCTTGTGCTTTTGTAAAATAAAGAAAATAAACAGGGTGCGCTTTCAGCCGTCTCTGTCTCCGCGAGCATCTTTCTGAAACATGTCACAAAAATGAACTGAAATTCTACGAATCCTTATCAGACAAACATGAAACATATGTCTAAAGAAAGCTTAAAATGTCTACTTTTAAATAAAACAATTCAAATTTAAAACAAATATTCTCCTGCAATGTAATCTGTATGAAACAAAGCAATGTACAGTTTCTCCTGGCTCAGCTAATTATTGCTAATGTGATCACACCCACAGGCAGAGGGCGCTATTCATATTGTAATGTACTGAGGCAATCAATGCAAATGGTAAACGCCCCCAACAATGCCTTAAAAAAACATCAAGTTCATCATCAGATTCATTCACTTTCCTGCACATTTGGAAGATGGCATGCTACACAGGTGAGGAAGCTCTTCAGATGGTCCTGGATAGTGACGAAGAGTTCACATTTTCCTCAGAAGAAGAGCGGGACTCCGATGAATGTTTGCATTTTGAAGAGCGACTTGATCCAGCCGAGGATACAATTTCAGATGAGTAAGTCTTTACTTACATTAGTTGATATGCTATTTTATATAAACATGTACATATTTTACTA
Source organism: Myxocyprinus asiaticus (assembly GCF_019703515.2). NCBI lineage: Eukaryota > Metazoa > Chordata > Actinopteri > Cypriniformes > Catostomidae > Myxocyprinus > Myxocyprinus asiaticus. The sequence continues at coordinate 39,279 of NC_059386.1, forward strand.
GTTGGACTATTTCCAGACTTGCCCGGGGGTCTCATTGGTCAACTTGGGCAGAACAGTTGGTTAGGGGGCAGATAGTGGGTCTGTGGACTCGGGTGGTCTGGTGGTCTTTGGGGGTCTGTGGGGGGATTGAGTCCCATTCCCCCATTAAACGAACACAATGCGACAAATTGCATGTGGGACCGCACTGCCCCGAGAGGTGCCCGCCTGCCATCGATATGAATGGCGAAGGCACCCATTCATTTAAGCCAGAGGTGGGACGTGAGGCCGCCCCCCCTTGGGTCAAGGCCGAACTGCAGGGGAAATGCTCATTCGAGGGGATTTCTTTAAACACCTGTGGCATGGGTCCGCGGGGCCCAAGAAGCGGCGCCACGTCACAGATCGTCCCCGTGGGCCCCTGGGAAGGAATGGGCACCGGCCCCCCACCCGCGAAAAATTTTGGGGGGCTGGCATGCAGCGTACACGAACCAGTGACCGCTTCCCCATTTCCTAATGGCTACGTTACCACCATTCGAAACTGATGGCCTTATGCAGGTAAAGAGTTCAGTGCCATGTTTGTTCCTGGTTCTTTGTCATGTGATCTTGTCATGTGTTTCCCCATATTCTTGTGTCTTGTCTCCATTGGTTCATTGTTTCATTGGGTTGTTAACAGTTTTGTTATCTTGTTTAGAGTCCTAAGTGTTCATTGGTTTTCATTGTCATGTGTTCTCCCTAGTCCAAGTATTTGACCCTCATGTTTGCCATTGTCCGTTGTTGAGTATTGTTTGTGTAATGTTGGTTCCATGGTCAAGTCAAGTCAAGTCATGTTTATGTCAAGTCTATAGTCAAGTCATGTCATGTCAAGTCAAGTTTAGTTAAGTTGTTCATGTTTATGTTTTGTAGTCACGTTTTGTAGTTAGGGTTTATTGGATATCACTTTTGTTAATAAACTGCACTTGGGTCATCGCACTTCGTCATCATCTCTGCGTCTACCTGTAGCCAGCCCATGTTACATATATACAGTAGATATATGCAATATACAGAATATGACAATATGACAAAAATCACATTTTTCATATAGGTAACATGTTTTTTTAAACACTTGCGGAATTTAAATGTGTACATACAGTAAATGCTCAAATATATGAACTAATTGTATTTGTTCATATATGGCCATATACCAGATTTAAATATCAGACAATGTGATAATGGCAACAGGCCTAATTACTGAATCCTCATTTGTATTTTTAGCTTACAGATTTATTTTATGCCTATTTTAACAGATCAGTTTTCTTGCATTCTCTGAGGCAGAAAATGTTATATTAAAAATAATTAAGGGTCCTTCAATACCCACAGCTTTCACCTAAATGTATGGTATTTTTGTGTGCATTTTTTTTTTCCTTTGGTTGCTAACTGCATATTCAGTTATTAAGCACTAAAATATTTACATGTAATTGCAATTACAATGTATTTAACACAATCACAAGTATATATAGTGATGATTTGTGTTTTCATTGTAAAACAACCCAAAAAAATGCAGCAAACTGCATCGCAAAATTTGAGAAGAGCTGCAGCAAATTTGGCCATTTTGTAATCCCAGCTAACCAAATTACGTGGCCATTTCCTATCTGCACCTTAATTTAATGACCAAACTTTTGTCGTGGCAATGTAACTGATTACGTTGTGGCAACAGGAAAATTGAAATTCCTGGATTCGTTGCCAAAACGTAACTTTGGAACGGTGCCAGTCCATCATGACGAGGTTGTGGAAATGTCATGGATCAAAATGTCATGTTGGGGGGGGAAACAAAGGACCCAAAAGCAGAGATGACGGTTCAATGGTTTTATTAACAAAGTTCTCAATGTCAAGATAAGGCACCGGCTGCAAAAGCAGCAGAAGCGAGCCGCAATGGGCTAGTGAAGGGTGTGTTCCTAGGATAGTTGTGTGCATTGTGGAAGTCAGAAACAATCCGAAGAGAGTCTATTGAAGCTGGTGTGGTGCGAAGCAAAGCCCAGATGATATATTCCCTGAGAGACACGGGCAGAGACCGAGGAATCCTCCTCCACATGAACTGGGCACAGAACAGGTGAAGGCGACTGCAAGCAGGAAGGTAACTGCACCTCTACAGACAGCGCCTTTCACAAAACACATCGTTTCAAAGCAGCTTTATAGAAGATCAGGCATTAAAATAAAATAAAACTATAATATCTATAATGTCAAAGGGGCCGTTTACACGACAATGTTTTCAACCAAAAACGGAAAACTCCTTATGCGTTCTGGCTGTTCGTTTACACGACAATGGCGTTTTGTGGCCTGAACACACAAACTTTTGAAAACGGGTTTCAAAGTGCACATTTTTGAAAACGATGCCGTTATCATCTCCGTGTAAACATACAAAAATGCGAATTTGTGAAAACGATGACGTAATGCGCACACGTATTACATGTTCAGTCTATAGGCATGCGTGCGAGTACTCCAAAACAACATATGAGACATTCAAAATTATAATGGCGGACTACAGGACTGTGTTTGGGCTGCTCAAGGCTTGTAGTAATAAAGCAACCTCATCGTCTCTCCAGACAAAATTGCTCGATGCTTTCGCCATCTTCATTGATTGTATTCACCACTCTGTGGAAGATGCGCTTATGTGCGCAGGCACGTACTGTTTCTTTTCAAAGTGACATCACCAACAACTGGCCTGGCATGCATAATACAGCATTTTTAGTTGTTTTCGCAGATCTGTGTGAACAGGGAACGTTTTGACAATGTTGTCATCTGTACACGAAACTTTTCAAAAACGCAAAGGAAAAACTTTTCCATTTCTAGTACATCATTGTTGCGTAAACATACCCCCAGAGTCATCATTGTATAGTTTGATCAAATATGATTGTGAATTGTGTTTAAAAATAAGTAATTAAATAGTAATTGTATTTATAACCCCAGTGAGCAAGCCGAAGGCGACTGTTGCAAGGAACACAAAACTCCATAAGATGTTGGTTAATGGAGAAAAAATACCTTGGGAGAAACCAGACACACTGTGGGGGGCCAGTTCCCCTCTGGCTAAACAACATGAATATAATGCCAATATTACTTATGTATAGTGCATGCCATGGTTTAAAATGATTAAATTAAGTAAGTGTTAAGGGTCAGTGTTTAAACAAAGATTTTGTATGACCTGTAAGATTAATGACTAATATCTTTGAAGTCCATCCTGGATTTACTGCAGAAGTTCACATAGATGCAATTGTCCTTGTTAGTTGGCTGATGAAGGGTTTTGTGTGCAATTAATTGATAGTCTATGTATTCCATTTCAAGAGTGTAGTCCATCATTAGACTGAGGCGATGCAGGCAGAGATCAATGAGTTGCATCGCAGTTCAACCGGCAGGTCATTTCGGTGAGGTCTATCCTGGTTGGAGCTGGCATCAGTTCATCCTCTGAAGTCCATCGTAATAGACTGAAGTGATGTTTGGCTGGCACCGGCTGCTACTAGTCATCATCACACACCAACACGTAGCAGTGGATTCCAATACGAAGCAGGAATGGAGCTGGATCCAGCTGGTTCTGGTGACCTCAGGATAGGAGTCCTATCCTGAGACAGGGAAACAAATAAAATAATATTAGCATAGATGCCATTCAATTTATTGCAGAGTTATAGATCACGATCAATGTTTCTGGTTCTGGCAGACTTAACTAAAGCAGCTTAATTGTGAGCTGAGGGATAAATTAGGTGTATGCCTGGCTAAATAGATGACTTTAGTCTAGACTTAAACAGAGTGAGTGTGTCTGCATCCCGAACAGTGTTAGTGAGACTTTTCCGTAGTTTAGGAGCCAAATATGAAAAGGATCTACCTCCTTTTGTGGATTTTGATATTCTAGGAACTATTAACAGGCCAGAATTTTGTGATCATAATGAACGTGTATGGAATATAGCATGGTAGAAGGTCACTTAAGTACTGCGGAGCTAGACCATTCAAAGCATTGTACATAGTTAACAGAATTTTAAAATTAAAACAAAATTTAACAGGTGGCCAATGTAACGATGATAAAATGGGGCTAATATGATCATATTTCTTGGTTCTGGTCAGCACTCTGGCTGCTGCATTTTGAACCAATTGAAGTTTATTTAATGATCTTGCTGGACATCCTCCCAGTAATGCATTACAATAATCTAGTCTTGAGGTCATGAAAGCATGAATTAGTTTTTCGGCATCAGCAACAGAGAGCATGTGTCATAATTTAGCAATATTTCTGAGGTGGAAGAATGCTGTTCTATAAACACTGATAATTTGATTTTCAAAGGACAGATTGGTATGAAATATAACACCTATGTTCTTTGCTGTTGAAGACGATGTAACAGTACATCCATCGAGAGTCAAATTATATTTTAGAAGCTTATTTTTAGAGGTTTTTGGTCCAATAATTAGTACCTCTGTTTTGTCGGAAATGAGTAGAAGGAAATTTCTGGCCATCCAATATTTTATTTCATTGATGGACTCTGCTAATTTGGAGAATTGTGAAATCTCATCAGGTTTTGAAGAAATATAAAGTTTGGTATCATCGGCATAACAGTGGAAACTTATTCCATGATTCCTGATAATATCTCCCAGGGGAAGCATATACAAGGAGAAAAGCAGAGGCCCTAAAACTGATTCCTGTGGCACTCCATACTTTACTTTTGTTTGGTTTGACAATTCCTCATTTACATAGACAAAGTGGTAGCAGTCTGCTAAATAGGACCTAAACCATGCTAATGCAAGTCCACTAATGCCAACATAATTCTCTAGCCTATTCAAGAGAATGTTGTGATCTATCATGTTGAATGCAGCACTAAGATCTAAAAGCACTAGAAGAGAAATGCAGCCACGATCAGATGATAAGAGCTAGTCATTTGTAACTCTGATATTTGCAGTCTCTGTACTGTGATGATGCCTAAATCCTGAATGAAATTGTTCATATATACTATTTCTCTGTAGAAATGAACATATTTGAGAGGATAATACATTTTCTAGTATTTTCGACATAAATGGGAGATTTGAAATTGGTCTATAATCAGCCAGTTCTCCAGGATTAAGTTGTGGCTTCTTAATAAGTGGTTTGATCACTGCCATTTTAAAGTTTCTTGGGACATGTCCTGAGGATAGCGAGGAGTTAATAATATTAAGAAGAAGTTCTGAGATTACAGGGAATACCTCTTTTAAGAGCTTGGTTGGTATTGGATCTAACATACATGTTGTGGCTTTTGATGTTTTGATAAGTTTAGTTAGCTCTTCATGACTTATGACAGTCAGAGGATTGAAGTTGCACGAGAGGAAAAATATGATACACTGTTTTCTGAGGTACTGTGACAGATGATTGCATAATTCCAATTTTATTTCTGATTATTTCAATTTTATCAGTAAAGAAATTCATGAAGTCATTACTCTTATTCTGCAACAGAATATCTGGTTCTGTCGAGGCTTTATTCCTAACCAATTTCGCCACAGTACTGAATAAACACCTTATTCTATAGGTAGACATGCAGCATTCTAACCTAATTATTGTCCTCATTTGCCCAACATTAATTTAGAAGCTATTTAAACAGTTTTGCGTATGAATAACGATTGCAGACTCAGAGTTAATGTACTTAATTTATTTTGACAGTGAACAGTGAAAAAATGCAACAATAAAAGAAACTGAAACCTATTGCCACTGAATTGACTTCTATGCTCATATTAAAATCTACTTAGGCTATCTGAACACCTAATACCTTGAATTATATTTGTTAATTTAATTTAAAGCCATTTTAAGGAATAATAAAAATGATAAATTACTTCATTACAATATAATCTTTAGATCTACATATTTTTTTCTAAAAATAATTATTTTAAATTATAGCACAAATTTAAAATCAATCAGTTAGCAAAATATGTTTAATTACAATGATAGATAGATAGATAGATAGATAGATATACACTATATTGCCAAAAGTATTCGCTCATCTGCCTTTAGACGCATATGAATTTAAGTGACATCCCATTCTTAATCCATAGGGTTTAATATGACGTCGGCCCACCCTTTGCAGCTATAACAGCTTCAACTCTTCTGGGAAGGCTTTCCACAAGGTTTAGGAGTGTGTTTATGGGAATTTTTGACCATTCTTCCAGAAGCACATTTGTGAGGTCAGACACTGATGTTGGACAAGAAGGCCTGGCTGGCAGTCTTCGCTCTAATTCATCCCAAAGGTGCTCTATCGGGTTGAGGTCAGGACTCTGTGCAGGCCAGTCAAGTTCTTCCACACCAAACTCGCTCATCCATGTCTTTATGGACCTTGCTTTGTGCACTGGTGCGCAGTCATGTTGAAACAGGAAGGGGCATCCCCAAACTGTTCCCACAAAGTTGGGAGCATGGAATTGTCCAAAATCTCTTGGTATGCTGAAGCATTCAGAGTTCCTTTCACTGGAACTAAGGGGCCAAGCCCAGCTCCTGAAAAAGCAACCCCACACCATAATCCCCCCTCCACCAAACTTCACAGTTGGCACAATGCAGTCAGACAAGTACCGTTCTCCTGGCAACCGCCAAACCCAGACTCGTCCATCAGATTGCCAGATGGAGAAGCGTGATTCATCACTCCAGAGAACGCGTCTCCACTGCTCTAGAGTCCAGTGGCGGCGTGCTTTACACCACTGCATCCGACGCTTTGCATTGCACTTGGTGATGTATGGCTTTGATGCAGCTGCTCGGCCATGGAAACCCATTCCATGAAGCTCTCTACGCACTGTTCTTGAGCTAATCTGAAGGCCACATGAACTTTGGAGGTCTGTAGCGATTGACTCTGCAGAAAGTTGGTGACCTCTGCGCACTATGCACCTCAGCATCCGCTGACCCCGCTCTGTCATTTTACGTGGCCTACCACTTCGTGGCTGAGTTGCTGTCATTCCCAATTGCTTCCACTTTGTTATAATACCACTGACAGTTGACTGTGGAATATTTAGTAGCGAGGAAAGTTCACAACTGGACTTGTTGCACAGGTGGCATCCTATCACAGTATCACGCTGGAATTCACTGAGCTCCTGAGAGCAGCCCATTCTTTCACAAATGTTTGTAGAAGCAGTCTGCATGCCTAGGTGCTTCATTTTATACACCTGTGGCCATGGAAGTGATTGGAACACCTGAATTCAATTATTTGGATGGGTGAGCGAATACTTTTGGCAATATAGTGTAGATAGATAGATTGGTTCTCTGAATTCTCTGAACTTTTAAACACTCATCATGGCAACGGATTAAATTACATGATGTTGTAGTCAAACTGGAATGGTGGCATATATCTATTACACATTGTATGATTAGGGTCCAAGTTTACATTAATGTTGAGTTGTTGCTGTGTCCATCATGTATGTGCTTGGGCCCATCGTCGATGCTTGCAGCTATACTTATTATTATTATTATCTAAAGTTTATTATTCGAAATAAACATTAGTTTATTCTATTTTTTTTTTTTTTATTGGATGCCAGATGTTTATGATAGCTTCATTTGTCAGCAGTGAAGGATTCACATGTGATAAATGTAAGGAGTTAGAGACACATATCCGAATGCTAATGGAGGTCAGTGAGAAAGAGAAGCCTGTAGATATTGTTTCAGATGTGGGTAGTACAGCGAGCAACACACACTCCGTTTCCGGCAGTAGAGCCCCCGTATTAGGTCAATTGAGTGTTCATTTGAGTAACTGAGAGCTGGAACCACTGGTTTACATGTTACACAAAGTCATGGTCCTTTGTAATTAAAACCACAGCTTTTTCATGTTGTTTTTGTTCCAACTGGGCTCTTAGTTACATCAGACACAGGGGGTCCCCAGGACCAGGACTGAGAACCACTGTTCTAAGGAATATATTAGGCTGTTTAAGAGAACTTTTGAATCCTCAGCAACCTACTGACCTGCCTAGTGGTGGTGACTGCTTATGTTGTCTAAAGTGAACCCTCCTCTGTAGCAGTTAAGCAGTGTGTGCTGGAAAGCCTTGTCAGAACATGGGTGAAGTATAAGCGCAGAGGCAATTTCATGTCTTTTTTTTCAGTTTTGTCAGCTCTTTCGCTTAAAACATAGTTTCACAAGTAGAAATGTTGTGAAATGTCGAACTGAATGCAGTCCACAAAATTGAACTATAAACTATTTTTTGGGAAAGTTTTGTTAAAACAAAATGTTTTTGACATTGAGAATGTTGTTTTCTGTTAGAATAGTATTTTGCTGTTCATCCTCTTTCTGACAATGAGATACTGGCTGCTTTAACCACTGTTTTGAAGGGAACAGCTAAAGATTGGTGGTTGGCTGAAAGAAGGAATGTTAGAAATTGGAAGCAGAAATATTCTTGCTTTCATTTCTGAGTGAAGATTATGAAGAAGTGGCTGCAAGAAAATTATTAGAAAGGAAACAAGGAGTCAGGGAAAGTATCAGAGACTTTGCCTTTCATTACATTACCGTGCTTTGTGCATGAGATGGAAAAAATAAATGACTGAAAGAGAAGTGGTACAAGCAATAGTACAGAACTGTAATCCATGACTGGTGAGTCTGATGAGAGGAACTGTGAAAGATGGGGGTGAATTGGTACAAATTGGCACACAGATAGAACAAGATTTTGATGAGTCAAAAAGATATTGGAGTCAGGTGAATGTGGAGGAACAAAGAAAGAATCCACAAACCTCTTGTGAACCTCAGCAAAAACCTCCCATAGCAAATAACAGAATCATGCAAACCACTCAAAATTCAGCATGACCAGACATTAAAACAGTTGTTATTCCTATTATTATCCAAGATAGGTATTTCACTGCCATGGTGGATACAGGTAGCACATTGTCCCTTATCCAAGAATCCTGTTGGAAGCAGTTGTGTAAAACAGAACCTTACCAGCAGTGTCAAGGACAGTCATTCATGCTGGCCAATGGACAGAAGCAGACAGCTCTGGGAAAGGTAAATTGGCAAGGTGAAATTCAAGGAGTACCAGTAGATTTGACAATGTTCATTATGAGAGATACTGATTTGACTGTGGCAATTATTTTCGGCAAGGATTTCCTACTGATGACAGGAATCGTGTTAGACTTCCAACAAGCTCAGTACACCTTGCCTTCTGCCATAGAAGCTGGAAAAGATTTTTCCATTTCTGAGCAAGGATGTCTGTTCTACTGTGTATTTTTATCTTGCTGTACCCACTCTTTCCGTTACAGATGACACCTTGCAGACTATGCAGCAACGTATTCAAAAAGCTGACACTCAACCAAAGATCAAAATGAATCTGGAAAATTTTATGTTAAACTGACCTACCATTTGTACACAAGACATTGGACATACAAACTTGGCAAAACATTGCATCATTACCACCAATGAATACCCAGTCAGAAAAAGAGCCTACAAAGTTTCTAGAGATAAGCAGCAGTTTATTGAAACTGAAATCAAAGAGTTGTTAGCTAAAGAGATCATACGTCCTTCAGTCTCTCCTTGGGCTTCTCCTGTGGTAATAGTTCCAAAAAAAGATGGTAGCTCAAGATTCTGTATTGACTATTGAGGACTGAATATGAAGACACACCTTGATGTGGTCACTGATCATGCAGCGCTCACATGGGTTTTTCAACATCCTAAACCAAACTCTCGTCTCACCCAGCGGACTATACATCTGCAAGGCTTTCAATTCACAGTTAAGTACAGAAAAGGTCTGTGTAATGTCGTACCAGATGTGTTGTCCTGAAACTCAGAACACACGGTATCATCAGAGATGCTGGCTGTAGTCAAAGCTACCAAGTCTACTGCTTTCCCAACCCGACTTACCCATAGACCTTGATCAGATAGCTACTGCACAACAGAATGACTCGGAAATCCAGGAGCTATGTAAGAAGGTAGATTCCCAAACCACTCAGGATCTTGCAAGAGTACATTATGTCATGCAGAATGGAGTACTATTTCTCAGCGTACCTGATGTAAATGAGGGATACAAACTACATCTTGTAGTCCCTGTGGGTTTTCTTAAAGAGTTCTTGCAATATGTACATGATAATCCATTAAGTGGACATCTAGGATGATTAAAAACACTTCTTCAACTTCTGGCCTATTGGCCTGCTTTGAGAGCTGATGTGTGGAAGTATTGTAAAGATTGTCAAACTTGTCAAAAGTATAAGCTTGTGTTAACAAAGTTATCTGGATATCTACAGTCCACACCAGTAGTTGAACCCGGGCACATTCTTGGAGTTGATCTGATGGGTCCGTTCCCTAAGAGTGTCAAACAAAATGAACATCTCTTAGTTATTGTTGACTACTATTCCAAGTAGGTGGAGTTATTTCCTTTGAGAGTGGCAAAAGCTCCCCAAATAGCTAGGATCCTAGTAGAGGAAATCTTTACTCGATGGGGCACCCCTGCCTATTTAGTGTCAGATCGTGGAGCTCAGTTAACCTCACAACTACTTTCCTTAGTCTGCAAACAGTGGGGCATAATACAAAAATTGACTACAGCCTACCATCCCCAAACGAATATGACAGAACGGATCAATCGTAACCTAAAGACAATAATTGCTTCTTACATGGGAGATCAGCATCGCCAATGGGATCGATGGTTGCCAGAATTCAGGTTTACAATTAATACCACTTTCCATAAAACCAAAGGTTTCACACCAGCCGAAGTAGCTCTTGGATGGAAATTGAAGGGACCATTGGAGAGAGCATTTCAGCAACCTCCTGCTCCTAGTAATCCTGCCTGTAATGTGTTGGAAAGACAACAACTCATCCACCTTGTTAAGAAAAATGTTGAACAAGCTCAACATAGACAAAAGCACTACTATGACCTGCGACGCAAACACAATCAGTTTCAGGTGGGAGATGTAGTCTGGGTCTGGTCTCACCCTTTATCCAGAGCTGAAGAAGGTTTTATGGATAAGTTAGCCACTAAGTGGAAAGGTCCGGCTAAGACTGTCAAATGTCTTGGTCCTCTTAACTATACTGTTTCCTTAATGATCCTGAAAATGTGGAGACTTATCATGTGCAGAATTTGAAAACTTGTTATGGCTATGACAAGTTTCTTTCTGAAAGGGGAGGTATGTAACAGTTAAATGTTACTTCTGTTGTTATTCTACTACCCACCATTAGGGGGCACTAGTGTTTCTGTGGGTTAGGTTTAAATGCAGGTATGTAGTAGAAGAAGAGAGGTTGTTTGGTAAAAGAAAAGTATGGATTCTCTTTGACAAAAAAAACAAAACAAAACAAAAAAACACATTGACTGATGCTTTGATTGAGCATGAAACAGTATGTTTTCCAATCAAAAAGGCTTTCCTTTTCCTACCCTTTTTTGTTGTACCTAATAGTGCATTTGCTATTGCATGGTATATTTTAGAAATTGAAAGGACAACTTTGCCTGCATTATATCTCATCACCTTGTGTCATCTAAAATAGATATTACTAATGAGGATGGAACTAATTTCTGCCTGTTTCTGGAGTTAACGTTTGGATAAGGGGACCGTTACTGGCATTAAAGAACTGACTGCATCAACATCAACTACAAGGTTTCATCATTCATCTACGGACTAATTCAGATAAGCTTCATCACTGTATGCAACTCTTCAGTCTCAGATCAGAACTATTTCTTTTGCGTTTATAATTTTTTTCTTATATTTATTTGGGTTCATTTGTATGATTGGTTTATGGAATGTTACTTTAAGTTGTGTTTCTGATGTACATTGCACTTTTGGTTTATTTATTTCTATAATATAACCACATTAAGAAATCAACTGTCTGTTATATATATATATATATATATATATATATATATATATATATATATATATTTTTTTTTTTTTACCTCAACCAGTTTAGTGATAAGTTGGTATGAAGATCCCTCCCAAAAGAATTTCAGATTTATTGTGAACTTTTGCTCATAGATGTATGAGTTTATTATTCTGCTGTTGCCGTTTAGAATTGTTATGAAAAGTTAGGGCAATGGCTCCCAACCCTGGTCCTGGAGTATCCCTCCCTGTCTGCCCTGCTGGTTTTTGTTCCAACTGAGCTGCTCTCAATTACTTAATTTAACTAATAATATAACAAATCAACTGTTTGGCGCCCATCTTGGCCCAATGCAAAACCACCAGGCTGGCGAGTCCCATCATTGCAATCAGCTGTGCTGCCCTCACTGATTGGGTGAGATGGGGCTGCGCACTGATTACTGTTTAGACACAGCAGTTTTGCCATTCGGTCTCCCTCCTTTGAACTAGCAACACAGAGACATGCTGCTGTGTGTTACCTGCCTGCTACATTGTGTTTGGATTACAGAGTGAGGAACTAGGACTGGACGCTATCAATCCCGGGTTATTCCTGCTGCTTTACCTCCTGCACACACCTGGACTTGAAGCAGCCATGAGCGATCTGGCCGCTTGTTTCCCCCTTGTTTATTATTATTATTATTATTATTATTATTTATTTAAGGGCAGCAGCGTGGAGTAGTGGTTAGAGATTTGGACTCTTGACCGGAGGGTTGTGGGGACACTGCTGCTATACCCTTGAGCAAGGTATATTTTACCTAGATTGCTCCAGTAAAAACCCAACTGTATAAATGGGTAATTGTATGTAAAAATACAAATATGATATCTTATAACAATTCTAAGTCACCCTGTATAAGGGCATCTTCTAAGAAATAAATAATAATAATAATAATAATATTTATTACCAGATACCCTTATCCAGTATGACTTACAAATCTTACAATTACAAAACATTATTTTCTACATATAATTATACAGTTGTTTTGTTTTTACTGGAGCAATCTAGTTAAAGTACCTGCCAGTTTGCTCAAGGGTACAGCAGCAGTGTGTCCTCCCCCACCTGAACCCATGATCATCTGGTCATGAGTCCAGAGCCCTGACCACTACTCCACACTGCTGCCCCTGTGTGTTTCTTTGTGCTTATTTGTTTAACCAGAATGTTTTTACTTTGAACCCACCCAAGATATCCTTGCTGGTAGCTGGGAAAAACAACTGCACTTGGCAGTGTGTTTTGTACAAACTAATAAAGCAAGCCAAGTTGCCTGTGTTTGGCAGCGGGACAGGCTTTTTTTTTGCATGGGAGAGTTAGACCACACCCACTTTCCTATTGACTTTAGTTTAATTTGCAATAGTTCAGGCCCTGTGGTCTGTACCATGGAACCGGTTTCGGTGGCTAGCCAGGTAAGTTTTAGTTTAGTTTGCCTCAACCCCAGATTTTAGGTACCATGAAAGTTGGTTGACATTTAGTGGTGTTCATCGCCATAGCAACTTATGCTACATGGCTAATTGGCTCCTAGCAGATTTTGTTCTGAATTACAGATTGCTAACAAATGCTGAACCAATCAGCTGTCAGTAAAATGACATCTCTGATGCAATCAAGTCACTCTCCCATGTCTCTTAAAGCACACTTTACAAATAAAATCTTAGAAATCCACAAAATCAACTCTTCATGATTAATTTTTTATTTGAGAATCTAAATGTAGATTTCCAGCAGATAAAATTTTATTGATTTTTCTTTTACCCTCTTTAGTCATAGCAAAAACTATCTTTGAAAATATAAACATAATATATTAGGCTATCTATAAAACAGCCACTAAGATGGATTAATATGATACTTGCAAAAAATAATAATTTTTAAAATATTAAAAGCTCAAGATTACTATGAATAGGGGTGAATGCCACCCAGACCTTCTTTCTTTCATGGACTGGAGATGAGCATACAGTATTTACTTGAAGTTATAATTATATAAGCAATATAAGCAGTACAAAATATGTCTTTTATAAAAAAGATCAAATGTCTTACTGCACACAGTATTCCAAGTGCTCACTTTTTTATGCTTTTTATTTTTGCTTTTTTTTCCTAAAGACAATGTACAAATTGTACATCAAGAGAAATAAAAATAAAACAATGTTATTTTGAATAACCATTCACAACATATTTGATAAATAATGTGGAATTTACTTCATTTACATATATTTTATTTCAAATAAAGTGGGTAGTTAAGGCATCACCTACTTTTTTTTTTTATATTCAATGAGATAGGACATCATACCTCGTATTTTAACTACATTTGTTCACAAATTAAAAATCTGAAGGAAACAATGTATCTAAATTAATGTATATTATTTTTAAGCAAATCCCATTTATGTTCACATTCCAGACTTTTATTATTAATTTTAAATGTTATTTGGTATATTTCGGAAATCGTTTCTCTCCATCTTTGAAATTGTGGGGGTTCTGGTTTAAGCCAATTTTTGTAATCTGTTTCAAAACTGCTGTTCTGATTACCCTAAATATATTTTGTTCAGTTTTATTTCTTAAGGACAATGGCATTTGACCCAAAAGAATGTTTTCTGGATGTATTTCTATTGTGCACTTAAATATTAAATTAATCTGTCTAATCACTCCATTACAATAAGTTGTCAATGTAGAGCACTCATATGGAGTTTGACTGTAATGAGCATTTTTTTTCTCCAACAATCCCCTTTTACCAGCTATTGTATTTACTTTGAATAACAGGTGTTATAAAAAATATCATTTGTATATTCCAAGCAGATTCCCTCCAAACACTGGATTAAGAAGTATGGAATGTATTATATGATATTTCTTCCAGTCTTGCTAATTAATTTGTATTTTTAATTCATCCTCCCACAAATAATTTTATTCAGAGTGTCCTGTATATCTCTTTAAAATTCCTAAAAATTGTATTGGATTAGTTGTATTATATAATTTATTAATGGATGCATTTCCTTTTTTTAATTTCTTTTACTTTAACGTCTGTTAATAACTTCTTACCTGTTAATAATATTTTTAAAAAAAATTGTAAATTTGGAAGATCTTTTGCTAGGTTTGAAAAGGTATCCATTCCTTTATCAGTGAACAGTTGGTGATATCTTTTCAAGTTTATTGGCCCAAAACTTCAATGTATTATCTAATCTATCTGGCATGAAATCAGGATCTTTAGCAATTTCTTGTAATTGAACTTTAATCTTTCTTTATTTTACTACTAAATTACTATTAATACAAATATGATCTATTGATTTAAATGTGTTGCTTTGTATGGGCAGGAACAGGGATATATTAATAGATTGATAAATTTCCATCTTCCTCCATTTCACTTTAGATTCTGCATTCATCCAAATCAATATAGGTTGAATTTGGGCAGCTTTATAATAATATATTACATTTGGGAATTCTAGTCCTCCAAGCCTTTTTGACAACATAAGAATTAATTCTAGGTTTCCTATTATCCCATATATATTTACAAATTAGTTTATTCCACTGTCTAAAAACACTTTGATATACTAACTGGTAGATTTTGAAAAAGAATATTCATCTTTATGGTCTCTATTCATTTTGTAATCAATAGTAGCCTATATTTATTTGTTATAGTTTTGAATGATATATAAATTTTTCAATTCAAATAAATATAAAAGCTTTTATATTTGAAATAAAATTAATAAGCCTGTGTGTTCTTGTTGTGGGTCTATATGAATTCACTTACGCAGTGATATGCCAGCTGTTTTATATTCTGTTTTTATCACATTAATTTGTTTGCAGCAGTCCTCTTGACTGTTTCTTCTTGCGTAAATGTCTTTAATTGCTTCATAATTTTACAGTTATATCGTGTACTTTGTAAATCATGTTTAAAGTCTTCATGATTTCATGCTGAACTCTTGAGCAGTGTAAATGCATTTTATTTCTATTTTTTTTAAAAACATTGTCTTTTGCATGGTTTAAATTAATTTAAATTCATAATCATCAGCTTTCAGCAGAGAGGTCAGTCCCACTGAGTGAATCGCGTTCTCTCACACGATTGGTTGTGTGCTGCAAACGTCATTCATTCATGTGCACGAGCATGTAATCTAATCTTAAAGCCTGAGTTGACGGAGAAAGTTGATGAGCTGCATCATGGTACCAATTAAGCCCTGGTTTGCACTGGTTTGAATTTGTCATCCTGAAACCCTGAGTTCAATCAGTGACCTTCATGGTACAGGCCTCTGGATAATGATATTTGCAAATATAATACTACAATAAAACACAAGGCTCTATTCATTCACGGATATTTCCTCAATTTCCAAATTAAGGTAGACAGGTATTCCAGTATAGAAAAGTTCAGCTCCATAATGCTTCTGTATTTGTAATGCAGTTTTATAAGACCCATATATATAGAATTATAGATACTGTACATACCGGTACATCTTCACTGTAGTTTTTATACTATAGCCAACTAACTCCAAACTTAGTGGACATCATTCCGGGAACAATAGAACACAAATGTGGCAAAATTGTGTTCTGTGCATATGGTTTGGGAGTGCCCAGATGTGGCTTCCACTCTGTCCACAATTTTGGAAAAGGATACTCCTTGTTCTTCTCTCAGCAGATAATTTAAAAAAAAAAAAACTAAGTTTTTAAAAATTTGCTCACAAATAAAGAAAACTTCAGCAAATTAACTCCAATTCATATATCTAATAAAGACTTTCCTACCCTATTTACTAAAGTATTTGGTACTGGGCTTGGAAGCCATAAACTGCCTGGCAGTTCTAGTTATATTTTCTATTTGCTCTTAATTATACTGTGATTCATGAAATGTTTATTTGTGATTGACTCCCTGTGGCAATGAGCCCCACCCCTTTGTGTATGTCTGTGTTTTATGTTGTATGTAGCATGTAAATGTTGGTGTAATGGAGTTGGTTCTATAACCTTGCCTCCTCTATTTACAAAAGGTCACAGATACAATATATTTTAAGGGAGGGGCCCACCAACCAAACTTAATATATGCACCTTAAATCACATCAGACCAGGATTGAAACAATAATAAAATATGACCACAGCAAGTACATTTTCAACTGTTTCTGAAATAACATTTGTACTCAAATCCAAAATGACCAGGTGAGGTTTGAGCATATCACTTGAGAATAATAGAAAATGGTAACAAAACAGATGATAATGACCACTGATACAGCATTAACCATAAACAGACTTAGAAACCCAAATGATTGTATCTGTTTGGCATAGAAATAAACATCATAGCTAGAGTTGAGAATAATAGATAAGAAAAACCTTATCTGACCATTGCCCAATGAGAAAGCACAAATATCAACTGATGAATGTCTGTTGTAGATGATGGTGATGAAATACAGTCCCATGAACGTCAAACGATAGTCCAAACAATAACAATCCACCATACTCTCCCGAACAAACCAAGGTTGTAATCCTTGAGCGACTGATCCCACACTAGAGCGACAATCCACTAGAAGATGCGGTGCAATAGTCTCAACATGGAAATGCTTCCGATATCCACTTAATGAACATGTTGGTAGCATTAAAACTACCAATATTAAAGAGTCCTTCTAAACAGAGAATACAAATTTAACATTGGTTTGCTACCAATCATATACAAAATTAATTGAGAAAATAATACATGAACAAACAAAAATAGAAAACATTCTTACATTGACTGAGCTTGAAACACATACAGGTGCATCTCAATAAATTAGAATGTCATGGAAAAGTTCATTTATTTCAGTAATTCAACTAAAATTGTGAAACTCGTGTATTAAATAAATTCAGTGCACACAGACTGAAGTAGTTTAAGTCTTTGGTTCTTTTAATTGTGATGATTTTGGCTCACATTTAACAAAAACCCACCAATTCACTATCTCAAAAAATTAGAATACATCATAAGACCAATAAAAAAACATTTTTTGTGAATTGTTGGCCTTCTGGAAAGTATGTTCATTTACTGTATATGTACTCAATACTTGGTAGGGGCTCCTTTTGCTTTAATTACTGCCTCAATTCGGCGTGGCATGGAGGTGAACAGTTTGTGGCACTGCTGAGGTGGTATGGAAGCCCAGGTTTCTTTGACAGTGGCCTTCAGCTAATCTGCATTTTTTGGTCTCTTGTTTCTCATTTTCCTCTTGACAATACCCCATAGATTCTCTATGGGGTTCAGGTCTGGTGAGTTTGCTGGCCAGTCAAGCACACCAACACCATGGTCATTTAACCAACTTTTGGTGCTTTTGGCAGTGTGGGCAGGTGCCAAATCCTGCTGGGAAATGAAATCAGCATCTTTAAAAAGCTGGTCAGCAGAAGGAAGCATGAAGTGCTCCAAAATTTCTTGGTAAACGGGTGCAGTGACATTGGTTTTCAAAAAAACACAATGGACCAACACCAGCAGATGACATTGCACCCCAAATCATCACAGACTGTGGAAACTTAACACTGGACTTCAAGCAACTTGGGCTATGAGCTTCTCCACCCTTCCTCCAGACTCTAGGACCTTGGTTTCCAAATGAAATACAAAACTTGCTCTCATCTGAAAAGAGGACTTTGGAACACTGGGCAACAGTCCAGTTCTTCTTCTCCTTAGCCCAGGTAAGACGCCTCTGACGTTGTCTGTGGTTCAGGAGTGGCTTAACAAGAGGAATACGACAACTGTAGCCAAATTCCTTGACATATCTGTGTGTGGTGGCTCTTGATGCCTTGACCCCAGCCTCAGTCCATTCCTTGTGAAGTTCACCCAAATTCTTGAATCGATTTTGCTTGACAATCATAAGGCTGCGGTTCTCTTGGTTGGTTGTGCATCTTTTTCTTCCACACTTTTTCCTTCCACTCAACTCTGTTAACATGCTTGGATACAGCACTCTGTGAACAGGCAGCTTCTTTGGCAATGAATGTTTGTGGCTTACCCTCCTTGTGAAGGGTGTCAATGATTGTCTTCTGGACAACTGTCAGATCAGCAGTCTTCCCCATGATTGTGTAGCCTAGTGAACCAAACTGAGAGACCATTTTGAAGGCTCAGGAAACCTTTGCAGGTGTTTTGAGTTGATTAGCTGATTGGCATGTCACCATATTCTAATTTTTTGAGATAGTGAATTGGTGGGTTTTTGTTAAATGTGAGCCAAAATCAACACAATTAAAAGAACCAAAGACTTAAACTACTTCAGTCTGTGTGCATTGAATTTATTTAATACATGAGTTTCACAATTTTAGTTGAATTACTGAAATAAATGAACTTTTCCACGACATTCTAATTTATTGAGATGCACCTGTATGTTTCTCAATCTGGACTCTCAGCATTGGTGATAGCGTCTCCTAGAAAGCCATGCTTCCTTCTATCCAAACAACCTCTCTTCCTCTCTACTTTACCTGGTTTTATGCTAGAGGTGAGCAGCTTAGAGCCCCTAGTGGACGGTATTAGTATGACATCATACTATAAACCATGTTAACAGAACTAAGGTCTGTTATAGTACATGGGATGTAATGTGGGTAATGAGCACGAGTGTTTAAAATGTATAATTGTATTTAGGCACAGGGATTGCACTTCATGTTTCATTCACTCAGGGTTGTGTTCAGGGTGAAGGAATGGGAGAGAGTGAAGAGACAGAAGTAATAATAAGAAGAAGCAGCAGCAATTGCTACATCATGCTGGAGGACCAGCATGGTACCTGTTTGTTTAGTGTTCATCCCTGTGTGTTACTGTCTGTTTTGTTTGTCTATTTATTTTGGCTGCCAGTGCCATGTCCTGTTTTCTGTTTAAACCTTTTTGTTTTATAATAATTACTGAGCGCGACCATTACGTTTCAGGTTTCATCAGCATTGCCTGCCTGCATGTTCTTTCTGTCCTGAAGCCAGCCACTAGAGCTAGCCTGTGACACTCCCACAAACCCATACAGTTTACAATTACATTTCAAGTTTCAAAAGATAAGCTTGTATTATATTTTATTTTACAGAGCAGCTGTTTAATATTTGCCAAGCAAGAGCCAGTACCTCATCCTCAACTTTCAATTTTAAACAACTGAACTGAGCCGCCCCCTGCCCCCCCCGCCACCCGCCCCCACTCCTCACCCCTCACCCCTCAGCATTTCAGGGATAAATACTGCAGAGAACCTGCGGAGCTGGAGCAGACTGCAGGATCAGCTGAAGTTTCATTGCTGTTTGCTTGTGTGATTGGATACTGGTAAGTAATTGCTATTTTTTATTATTAATAATAAAAAGGACTGTTGGAAATATTTGATTGTTATTAGATAAACAAAATGAATTGATTTAAAACATTTAATTAAATTAATTAAAATATTTAATTATATTTTTTAATTGATTTAAAAAAAATATGTACAAACTGTGTACTGGCATATGTGCAGTGAAGCAACTAATTTGCTTTGAAAGTGCCGTATGCAAACATTCCTCTTTGTAAGTGGTATCGGGGCGAAAAAAAGATGCAGTAAAATTGTTCCCAGCTAATGAAGACCAGGAGCAGTGTCTGCCATGTTGAGGGGTGAAGAGAGTGTTTTATCCCCCAAATGATGGTCTTTTGTCTGGGCCAATGGTCTCCAACCCTGGTTGTGAAGAGCCCCCTATCCATCTCACCTGATTCTATTTTAACCTGGAATTTTTACTTGTCAAATATAGAATTTAATGACTGGACAACCATTAAGGTTTAAAGCTAGGAGAGAACTGGATACGGTTGGCCAAAAATGCAAAACATGAGCAAAGTTTAAAAAAGTTTAAGTGTGCCATGGGGCTCCCGAGGGGCGCATCCAGTAAAAGCACTCACTTGAGTGTGCTCTATAGCCTGGATGTCGCGAATTCAGGCTATTCCGCAGCCGACCGTGGATGGGAGCTCCCAGGGGGTGGCGCTCAATTAGCCGAGCGTCGCCTGGGGGGAGGGAGGGTTAGGTCGGCCAGGGTGTCTTCGACTCACCGTGCACTAGCGACCCCTGTAGTCTGGTTGGGCGCCTGTGGGCTTGCCTGTAAGCTGCCCAGAGCTGTGTTGTCCTCTGAGGCAGCTGCACGGTGAGTCTGCAGAGTGTAAAGAAGCGGGCGGCTGATGGCACATGCTTCGGAGGACAGCCTAAAGCTGAGCTTAAAAATAATTTTAGAAAAATAAGGGGAGAAAATAATAAAAAATAATTGGCAACGACTAAATTATAAAAAAAAAATTTGTGTGCCTGCAAATAAATAATGTGCCTCCAAGTTAAGATGTGTCTGCAAGTTTAAAAAAAACTGCCTCAAGTTAAAATGTGCCTGCAAATAAAAAAATGGAAGCAAACAAATCCCAAAATAGAAATTACATAGTTAAGTAGGCGGGTATTAGCAGTCGTGGAAAGTAGCAGATCAGAGCTCTGATTGGATTAACATTTCTTTACAGTAGTTGCTGTTATCCTAGACTGTGGAAGCTATATAACCTTTGTAGTTTATACAAAAATAATATAAAGTTTGGCACACAAACTGGTCTGATGTACAGCGTTGTATTCATGATTGTATTACCATAATAAAGGTGTGGCTAAAGAAAGGAGCATGCAAAATAGTACTGCATTATAAAGCTGTAAAATTGAGCTCTGAGCTTCTACACTGTTATTTATGATGTGAGGTTTTACATGATGGTGTAACTTTATGTGAATCCTGTCTGAAATCACCTAAAACCCAAGTAGAACTGTTCTGATTTACATGTCATTTGTCAGCTGTTTTAAACAAGAGAAAGCGACTGACCTTGCCTTTAAAGCACACTGCCCGAGGGACGTGTTTTTTGCTCATGACAAATATGTGTGTTCCACGTCACCAAGTCATGACTGTGGACGCAATTTTCAAGAGCATGTAACCCATCCAATGAAATCATTTCAGAGTTTATTGAACACTGGTTCAGCCTAGAAGGAAATGTTACAGTTGATTGAGTTGAGTTAACTAAGATAGGTGGTGCCAATACTCATGTCAGCCACTGCATAGATAGACTGGCTAGCTATAAGTATTTGGTCAATTTGCTGCTAATAGTTTTCATGCAGCTAATACTCATTAAGATGAATGAGTGTTCAGTAAACTTCAAAAACATATAATTGTAAATAAAAAATAAATAAATAAAATAGTTAAATACAAAATATATTTACACTGTCAGCAGGTAAAGTTGATCAAATGAAGCGGCAAATAACCTATCACTGATCATATCAGCGCCAAGCACGGTGAGAGGCAACGTTTCCTGTACTTTTGCTTTCGCTAACTGATGTTGGATGGCAAACCTTAAAATGTAATCTGTGATTTATAGAACACCACATTTAAAACAATTAAGAATAAGAATATTAACTGTCATATACAGGTCCCTCCAGAATTATTCATACCCTTGATTCAATGCTACAAAAAGTTGGTTTTAGCAACAATAAAAAGTGTACACATTTTTTTTTTTTATAACTCCATGCAAACATGTAACATTGTCAGACTCTCGTTGTTACATATCGCAAAAACATTTCTGTTCAAAGATATTGCATTTTAATGTTTAGGGATGTGAATAATTTTTAACCTTCAGTTTTTTTAAATAACATGCATATATAGACAAATATATATTTATGAAGTCCAATACTGAATGTCTGAAAATATTAATGTTTTCATTCATTTATGCAACAAATACTGAATGTACACTAGAATTTATTTAGCTAAAAACCCATTCTAGTCTATGAAGGGTGTGAATAATACTGGAGGCACTGTATGTTATATATTAGGTGGGCCTACATAAACAAACGATACGTTTAGCATTTTTTCCCATAGCTGTAGCTGAGAGACTCTGGGGCTCCAGCAGCATGTGTGCATAAACTAGGACTACAAACTCTGAGTGATTTTGTGCAAACAGCAGATCCCCTCCAAGAAAATAGTTTGAACACTAAGTTGAAGAAAGTATAATAATGTGTGTTTTTATTGAATTGACACCTCTTTGATGCAGTGGTTCCATTTGCTCTGTAGTTCTACTGTACTTTATACATTCTGTGATGTAAATAGAATACATTTCAATTGAAGCTTTGTATTTGGCTTCTTATTTGACCAGCTTCTTAATCGCATTTTTATTATACAGTCAAGTGTGTAAATGTATTCATTTATGCTGGATAATTAACTTAGAATGTAACAGGTTAAATCAAACATGCCATTATGCCAATCACTCAGCTTCTTATTCGCAAGCTTATTCTTTGCATGAATATATTGATCTAAGTAGAATAATTAGCCTTGAATTTAACAGGTTAAATAGCATCGGCCCGCCTATTTCTCTGCAAAGGTTATCAAGATTTTCTGGGGTAAAACAGTGGGCAAACATTTCGCATGTGCCACTCAGCTTCTGTAATGTCTTATCCATATGACTGGTGATTGAGACGTCCCTCAGCTGCCATTCTGCTCCCTGTGACAGCTTTGGTATACTTTCTCAAAAGGACTTTGGTGGTCTTCAACTTGAAAGGGAACTGGTGTAAGTTTTAACTAAGAACACAAATATCACCTCTATCC
>NC_059386.1:365000-482500 GCF_019703515.2 Myxocyprinus asiaticus
AAGGCCTCATACAATAGATTTACATGCATCCAAGGTCTAAAAACACTTTAATTTGCTCATAATTTAAATTGCAGCATTACCTTTTTTTCCCCAGTGTCAAAAACGACTCGTTCAATGATCCGTTCTAAAGGATTTATTCTAAACTCCTTTCAGAGAGCATACTCTGCTCTGACTGGTCAGATGTCCCAGTCTGTTGTGATAGACCAATCACTTACAGCAGGTGTCGGAAAGGAAATGCCCACTACTGTTGGGCCTCGTGTTCAGATAGAAGACAAAAGCAGGCCTAACAGTCATAAAAACCTAACTCAAGCCCCCACCTTCTAAGTCGTAAATTTTACTGATAAAAATCGTGCCAAAATCAAACAAAGGGAGTCCAAAACAGACTACAAATCCAGGAAGCCTTGCTCACTAAAGGATCAAGCGCTCAACTCCTATTGGATGAGGCACACAACAGAACGTCCCTCAAACATGACATCATCGGGACTTCAAATAATTCTGAAATGCTTCCAGAGTTGCTTCCAGTGACTTCGTTCACTGAATACGGACGTAGCTTTTTGCTGCTCTCCGGTGCAACCTCGTGGCTTAAGGAAGTAATGTCCGACTTGAAACTGTAGCCACACAATCTCCATTTCGCTGGACGAGTTGAGATTACTCTGTGTTCCACCGAACACTCTAACGGATCCGAAGGAGACCGCCGAGCAATTCGCATCTTCATCCGTTGGCCTACAGAAGTGAAGAGATTAAAGATTTCTCTTCCATCTTCAATCAAGTCGACATTTCTGAGTTCTCCGCCAGCCCGCCGAGAATCAACAGCCGTACCGCCCTCTGAGAATCAACAGCCGTACCGCCCGCCGACAGCGCGAGGAAACGTCCTCTCGTCATCACACGAGCCTCAAGAAACCGGGTCAAAGTTAAAGGACGGAGGAAAACACATTCTACCTGTGTCCTCATGCGATTCAAGTAAGAGGTTATGTCTGGGCAGAGACAGAATATTATAGTGTGTTATTCTTGTGTTTCAAGGTTTTTGCTTGTACAGTTTACGGACCGCCATGTCCGCTCATTATTAATACTCGGGGTATTAATTATCACAAATTTGTTTTGCTGTATTGTGGTCCAATCAAATTGGACTGTTGTGCATTTTCGCCATCGCGGGTGAGACAGCAACTGAGTTCATCCATTAAAGAGTCAAATAACAAGGGACTTTTACGAGCCCCGCTCGTAAAACCGCGTCTCTGAGTGATGAACACGGCTGCTTTATCTCCAGCTATCGCGAAATCAGCTTTCGGGCTGTCACTTAATAATCTCTCTCTCTCGTACTAACCACACACACACACACACACACACACACACACACACACACACACACCTTATGTGTTATAGGATTATTTTGATTTCCATATCTAATCATATCACTGTTTAGTTTGTAGTTGTAAGTCGGAAGTTTATTGACTGCATTGTATTAATTATTAATTGATATTACTGCATAAATAAACTTTGTTTATATTACAAAGAGAAGTGTTTTGGTTTGTTTTGCATACGCCTGTGTCATACTGACGGGATGTCAGTGCTCGGATTCAAACCTTCATTCATTGTTTTTTTTTCCCGAAAATCGATATTCTTCGGATGTCGATTTTCCTAAGAAAACAATCTAATATTGAGACTGTTTTAATATTCGGTTATTAGTCCCTGATTCCAGGGTGGTGCCCCATCAATGTTAATCCTTATTAATATTCTATTGATTTTTGATAATTGATAATTATCTTTGTTGAATTTGAATGATCAATAAGCTAGTGTTAATTTTAATGTTTCATCGATGTTAACAATTAACGATTATCTTTGATAATTGTTGATTTTAAAGGATTAAAAAAGCTAACATTGATTCTCATCAATGTTCTATTGATTTTTATAATTAATAATTATCTTTGATAATTATTAATTATTGCTAATAACCAAACTTGCTCCTAAACGTAGCACACTACATTTACTGGAGCCCCATATGAGGTTTTAATGAGTTAGATTCAATTAATTAATTTAAATATTAATTAATAACTACAGAAATAATTATTTCTGATAGTAACACTGATCTAAACAACAAGTAAAGCCCTGCACTACCATACCCAAGTTTCAGCTCCGTCTGAAAAAATGTCTGCAAGCACGACAAAAACAGGACGTTTCTCAGTGGTAAGTTTATATGTAGTTTGACAATAACGTGAGTTAGCCGGTTAGCAGAGGCTAACGGCCTGCACTGGCTGTACATGTAAACAGAAGTTTAGTACAGGAAGTCTGGAATTACTAACGACTCGTTTCAGGTGTTCAGAATCGGTTCTTTCATTTGTGAGTCAATAACTCCATTTGTCGTGCACTTTGATTTTTGAAACTTTGCAGACTTTTTTACATTCACAAATGGCTATATAACACTACATGAAAGGTAATATTTGAAAAACCATAATAGGTGCTCTTTAAAAACGTTTATGATTTACCTCGCTGGAAATATTAAATTTTCTTAAATGTACAACTTAATTCACTACATAATTGCATTTTGTTTTGCAGAACAATATATTTCTTCTACACAATCACTGCTTTTGTTCATCAGATGTACATTTTAATATTTAGTTTTCAAAAATCGCTCTGTGGGTCGAGATTAAAACTTCCAGGATCAGTGAAGACAGCGGAGGCCCTGTGTATGGTCCTACTAATGACAACAAGCATTGTGGAGCGCAAAATAAGGAGACGTGGAAGCTGCGCTTTAGGGACATTCACCAATCAAAGGGAGATCTGCTCTTCACTCCAAAAAGTGGTAACGGTAACAGCAATGCTACATAACATGTGCAGTACTTCACAACACATGGTGCGGGCGAAAGCGCCCTTAGATGTCCGAGAGGAAGAGGAGACGAGGATGTGGAGCCAGTATACTGTATGGATGATTTTCATGCACGGCAGCACGTTTACATTTTTCCTTATCTCTGATTGTAATTTTTACAGTTCTCTGCAACAATCATCCCACCACTTTGTTACCAGCTAGTCCACAGATAACTTATTTGTTTACTTATTTATCTGTTCATCCAATATTGACTAATCATTTTATGCATTCATTATTATTATTATTAGCCTTTTCGGTTAAAAAATAAATAAAATAAAATGTATGTATACTGATATAAAATTAGCATAAAGTGTAGCTATAGGGGTTTATATTGTATCGGGTGTAATTTCGAGTTTGTCCTGCAGGAGTCTGCGTAGTGTCCTTACAATGTTCTTAACTCTGTACGAGTACTGCAGAGCACTCGTTAATCTACAGGCATTTTCAAGTACTGCTTAAGTTATGATGCTTTTGGGAAACGGGCCGCAAAACTGAGATGAATCGTAAGATGGATTCTACAATCTACTTAGGCTTACGATGCTTTTGGGAAACGAGGCCCTGGGCATTGAATTCAGTCAGTCTCGCTTGAGATAAATACAGAATCTTCAAAGTCTTCTGCAGTTGATCTCGGTAATTAATTATATTTGACAACTTTGTTAGCTTTCCTAACACTATTTTGTGTATTGTTTTGTTCATTAAGGGGATAACTCATTTAGGAAAATGGCTGTTATCTTTTATGTAAACCGGTGGGATTCGCAATCAAGATATAAATGTAATTATATGCAATGGCAAAAATCCAAATATAACCATCTGCTAATAATGATTCCACTGTTACTGTTTATAGTACTTGGCAAGATATGCCACTTTAAAAAGTTAATACATAATAATGTAATCACATTACCTGTCGTTTTGGACATAGTATAGTCTCTTGCAATCTTGAGTAATGTATGGATAGCTTTTCTCTGTATGTTTAAATATTTCCTCTTGAATGAAAAAAAAATTAAAAACAGAAGGTAAAACTGTAAGCTACACAAACACTGTTACGCCATGTTTACGTTTGAGGTAGTCACGTAAAACTACCATGTAACGTTACGTCACCGTTCGGCTCAAGTCAGTGGAAAAGCTTGGGCGATTTTCGATAAGCTCTAGATTGCCTCAGCCATGAACCAGCCAAACACGGGCTCGGCACGAGAACCATCGTCGTTTCGATGGAAAAGGACTACGTGTTTCTGATTTCATTTGTCTGGACTGAAGCTGATGATTGAAATGTTTTGATTTTACATAAACCTGAAAAAGCTGATTGTATAAGGGTATTTTCACACCTGGCTCGTTTGGAGCGTTTGTTTCGGAAACTGCTGCTTTTCTTTCCTTGGTTCGTTTAGGCATATGTGAAGACTGCAATCGCACTCGGATCCACACCAAAACAATCAGTCTGAGACCATGTGAACGAGGTGGTCTCTGACCGATTGCAAACGAACTCTGGAGCGGTTCGCTTGTGGTGAAAATGCAAACAGACCCAAACAATATCCCTATAAAAACCATGAACATAACTGAGGGATCTTTGGAGAAAACATCTGTAGATAGCACTTCTCTGAAATTCATCATCAAAACGTGGATATAGCCTTTTGGCAACTATATTAGATATAACTGCATTTAAAACAGGAGGTGATTTATAATTCCTGAGGCAATTTTAGTACAGTCGTTTCTCTTTTGGATAGCGGCAGAACACAGGTAGGACTGTGTTAGCAACTTTTTGACAAATAAAAAACATCTCTACGCAGCTTTACTCTGCTCTGGGTGTGTGTAAGTGCAAGAGAAGGAGAGATCTGTGAGAACAGGCACGTTTCAATGGAGAAATAATGCAAAAGCAACTAATGACAGATAAAAATAATCATGACAGAAACTTTGTATTTGGAGCACAACCTCTAACTGGTGACGCTCATTCTCTAAAATTTGTAATGGTTGACAGGCATGTAATTTTAACCGATAAATCAATGGATGAGCTTAATCCTGGAACAGTGAACAAACGTGACCAATAAGGGGACAGCTTGCTCACATGTGACTGTTATTGACACAGTTTTGGTCCGTTTTGTGATTTTTAACATTTTTATTGATTCACAAAGAAAACGCAAAGCAAAACACATATGCAGTTGTGCTCAAAAGTTTGCATACCCTGGCAGAAATTGTGAAATTTTGGCATTGATTTTGAAAATATACTGATCATGCAAAAAAAACCTGTCTTATTTAAGGATAGTGATCACATGAAGCCATTTATTATCACATAGTTGTTTGCCACAGGTGTGGGGAAATTAACATTTAATTGCCATTTAAACCTGTGTGTGTCACCTTGTGTGTCTGTAACAAGGCCAAACATTCAAGGGTATGTAAACTTCTGATCAGGGTAATTTGGGTGATTTACTGTTATGATTTAAAAAGGAGCCAAACAACTGATGACAAATGGCTTCATATGATCACTATCCATAAGAGACATCTAAACCTCTCCCCGAGAGCCCTCCAAGAATAGCAAATACTTGCCCCATTTCCCAACAAACAAATCCAAATTATCCAGTCTACTAAATACCACTTCCTCGTATGCTGCCACCCTCCCCATCTCCGTGCACCACTCCTGAAATGGGGGTGCTCCAGCCGACTTCCATCCCCCTCAAAACAATCTGTAGTCTGGCAACATTCACACTGGTCAGGACACTATTCTTTGTTTAATCCCCACATCGATGACCTCCCCATCGCCCAAAACACAGAGTCTGGGGCAAAACGAAATCCGAGTGCCCAACACGTCACACACAAAACTCTGAACCTTCATCCAAAACCCCTGGATCTCAACACACCACCAAAAAACATGGGCCATGTCTCCATCCTCCAGTTGGCATCGCCAGCAGCTGGGTGTGCCTTTTAAGACCAAGCCTATACAATCTAGAGGTGGTCCAATAGAATTGATGTATAATCTTGAATTTCATAAGATGCACCCTTGCATCTCTAGATGCAGATTTGATAATTTTTTTTTTTTGCCTTCCCCTTTTTTCTCCCCAATTTGGAATACCCTATATGCTCTAAGTCCTCATGGTGGCGTAGTGACAAATCTCAGTTGTCTTTGTGTCTGAGACCGTCGATCCATGCATCTTATCATGTGGCTTTTTTTTTTTTTTTTTAAACATCCTAGCCCACACTCCTTCCTCCAATACCAAGTTTAAATTTTCTCCCATAATCTCTTGATAGAAGTTAAAGCTCTGTCCCCCAGACTCTGAATTAGCAGGGAGTTATTCACTGATGCCTCATGACCTTTTCCAAAAGCAGTAATCACCATTCCCAGAGGTTCTGCTGTTTTAGGGGGATGTACACTACCGTTACTCCCAAAAATAGTACAGAGCAGGTGGCACAGCTGTAAATGCCTAAAGAACTGAGATCTAGGAATCCCAAAATGTTGAACCAAACCTTCAAAAGATCTCAACACTCCGCTCTCATATAGGTCACCAAGTGTAGTAACCCCCCCACAATCCACTCTGACCAGCAGAAAGGGGACTTATCAATACATAATTTAGGGTTCAGCCATATGCTTGAGGCAACATTTAAATAAATGTCCGAATTAAACGTTCTAGTCACTTTTGTCCATACCGAGTGCAAATGCGAGATAACTGAGTGTAACTTCTGATTAGTTTTATAGAAAGATATGGAAAAATAGGGGCAAGAACTTCCTTTCAACACACAACCAGGGAGGGGCTCTCAGCCAAATGTCTGAGACCAAATGCATAATAATAAAACTAAATCTTGGGTAGACCTAGCCCACCTTTGTCAATCGTAGGCAACTTATAAATGTAATCTAGGATGCTACCATTCCAAATGAAGGATTTTGCTATACCATCAAATTGCTTGAAATAAGAGAGGGAGACATCTATAGGGAGAGACTGTAGCAGGTAGTTGAATTTTGGAATACAATTCATTTTAATAACATTAACCTTCCCAATCATAGATAAATGTAATGAAGCCCATCTACCTACATCACTCAAACCTTTTTATTAAAACATCAAAATTAACTAACTAAATCAGACAAATTTGCTGGGAATAAAATGCACAAATACTTAATGCCCTGTTTGGGCCACTGGAAGGCGCCCAGCTGGAAGGCCGTTATTGGGCAGTATGCTGTCAGAGCCAAAGCTTCGGATTTAGATCAATTGACTCTGTATCCTGAGAACTTAGAAAAGGTATTAATAATTCTGTGGAGGTAAGGCATAGATCTAATGGGGTCGGAGACGAATAATAAAATATCATTTGCATAAAGCAAAAGCTTATGTGCTATACCTCCCGCCACCACCCCTGGAAAATCATCCTCCTTTCTTATCGCAGCTGCTAATGGTTCCAAGGCAAGACAGAACAATAATGGGGAAAGAGGGCAGCCCTGCCGAGTGCCCCTATCAGAGTAAAATAATCTGAAATGAATCAGTTTGTTTGTACCGCTGCTACCGGGTGTCTATAAAGTAACTTAATCCATCCAATAAAAGTATTCCAAAATCTTAAAGAGAATCCCATTCTACCATATTAAACGCCTTTTTGGCATCAAGTGAGATGGCAGCGACCGGAGTCTGATCATTCGCCACTGACCACATGATATTGATGAGACACCTGATGTTATCAGAAGAGCTACGGTTCCAAATAAACCCCACCTGTTCTATATGTATAAAAGCTGTCATAACTTAATTGGATCGCCAGACTTTGACAATATTTTTACGTCTAGCTTGATCAGGGAAATTGGACTAACTCTTACTCACTTGGATCTCTGTCCTTTTTAAGAATCAGACTGACCCGGGCTTGTGTCATGGTTTGCGGAAGCTTCCTATTCTTTAATGATTCCATATAAACTTCTAACAAAAGTGGAGCCAGTTCTGTAGCATAAGATCTAAAAAATTCAGTTTCTAATATCTTCATCAGTGGATGAAGACGTGGAACTATAGAGATCAAGATAATTATTTAAAAGCATTATTAATATCAATGGCTGAGATAAATATTTCACCACCAGCAGATTTCACTGAGGGAATGGTAGAAAGACACTCTCTGCTTCATGTATCTAGCCAAAAGCTTCCCTGCCTTGTCCCCTGACTCAAAGTATGACTTGTCTTGCCTCAAATAGCCAAAACTCCACCTTCCACGACAAAATAGTATTATATCTGTATTTCAATCGGGTCAATTCTCTGAGGCCATCAGACAACATTCGGCGCTTCAGCTCTCGTGCTTTGGATTTTTTGATGAATGAAGCATACTGTATGATCCGGCCCCTAAGAACTGCCTTAAATGCCTCCCAAGCCATGCCCACAGAGGATACTGAGGACCAGTTGGTCTCCATATAAACATTGATTTCAGCCTTTAACATTTGTTCAAATTCAGGATTTTGCCTAAGGGATGCATTAAGGCACCAACTATATGATTTCTTTTTCACCGGATGTGGCAACACCTCAACTCACCAGGGCGTGATCTGAGACTAAAATGTTTCCAATTGAGCAAGCAACAACAGATGAAATGAGAGACTTGGATATATATATATATATATATATAAAAAAAAAAAAAATCTATTCTAGAAAAAATCTTATGGACTGATGGAAATTTTTTTTTTAGTCCCTACCAAATGTGTTCAAAAGTCTCCAAATATCTGTAAGACCAAGATTTTTACACATCCTGTGAAGCGTCAATGTTGGTGTAGGGGGATTACACACTTAGGGTGCCCCAGTCCATTCACATTCCACGTGGAGAGAGACAATCCACTCATTGACATTTTGACACATTAGAAAAAATAGATTTTTTTTTTTTTTTTTTTTTTACACAATTATAAAGACCACATTCTAATATAAGAGCAACAATCAAACCCCAAACTTCCCCCCAAACCAAACAAAAAGAAAAACGTGTGCATTAAAGCCGCGCACGACAGTGCCAAATGGCGTCCGTCCCTCTAAACTCAAACAGTCCATGTACGCCTACGAGAGCCCCCGCGAACAAACTCCAGCCAATAAGCGGAATAAACACACACAAACGTGTTGATTCATCCACTTAACTGTCTCAAAGATGTGTTCCTCCACAAAACAAGCTCCAGCCGCTAGCGGAATCAGCTCAAAAAAAGTCAAACTCACTCCAATGTCCTGCAAGAAATATTCCACAAAACCAGCTCCAGCCAACAGGAGTCATAAGCACCCAAAACGAGCAGATTCATCCACAAGCTGTCCTGAAGAAATTATACTACACAAAACAAACTCCAGCCACTAGGCGGAACCAGCACAAAACGAAACGAAAAAGGCACCCAGTGTCCTCGAATAGTCAAGAGAATGTTCAGTGAGTCGGGTCCACTAGGTGGCAAAATGTAAATTCTCTACGGCCATCCTTAGTATCTATTCTCAGTTTGGCCGGAAACACAGCAAACGCAACCTTCTGTTGATGTAAGAGTTTCTTGCATTCCCTGAATCGTTCACGTTTCTCTCATCAAATTTTGGGAACAAGAAAATGCTGTGGTTCTTCCAAGAAAATTTACCTTTACTCCTCGTGTAACAAGATCTTTATCGGATTATCTCAGAAATTTGGCCAGATTGATTGTCTCCCTCAGTCGCTCTCCGAGTTGGGACCCTGTGAGCTCACTCAATTTCCAGCTTATGGCCTGTTATGTCGGGCAGACTCTGGAAGAGCCCATCTAGGAATTTTACCATATCTCGGCCTTCCTCATGCTCAGGAATTCCAACAATTCAGACGTTGTTTCGTCGATTACGATTCTCCAAATCCTCCAGTTTTTCCTCAGACGTGTTCCAAATCTCCCTTGGTCGCTAGCAGGTAAGCAGCTAATACCCTCTCCGTTGACTCTAGATAATCGATCCATTTATCAACATCCAACATTCTTGTAACCATCTCGGAGAATTTCGTATCTATGGCGGTGATCGCTCGACGTATCACAGCAAGATCCTCCAAGTCTGAAACTACCTTCGTCAGCATTGCCGACACATTCGTCAATTCACGCCGGATTTGTTTCAGTTCACCAACCGAATTGAGTCCGGGGCTTTCAGCCTGCCGCTGAGGGGAATCCGCTTGAGCACATAAGAGTCTTTTAATGTCTCCAGAGCCCGAGGATTTTGAATTCTTTGACATTGTCTTCCTAGAACAGTTAAGAATAAGGGTGTATCGAATCTCACTGGTTTATGACACAAATCGTATTAAAACTTAGAACTTTGACAGGTGAATTTACCACTTTGACCAGTAGAATTGTTCAGCTTGTAGTTCACTAACCCGGAAGAGAATTCACCATGGGTTCCCTCTGGATTTTCCTGTGGGTTTTTATAATGGGGTTTTTGAACTTAGGAGAAAAATAAGGTCTGTGGTATACATTACTTGATATGTGGACATTTTGTTCTACATAGATTACATACTGTCATACCTCAAACGTGAATTTTGAAACTGTGTTAAATTACAAACGTACAAAAACACGGCAGCTTCAAAATTCACGTTTGAGGTATGAAAGTTGTAATTAATATGGTAGAACAAACGTCCACGTATCAAGTAATGTTTACCACGGACCTTATTTTACATGTTCAAAAACCGCATTATAAAACTCATAGGAGAATCCAGAGGGATCCCATGGTGTATTGGACTTCTTGGTTCACCTACAAATTGATGTCACTGCTGAACAGCTCTATAGCAAGTTGCTTGGTTTGGCAGTGACCTCTGTGTGGGTGGTGCTTCATACATGGCTACATTGAATATTAACAATGGACAAGGATATAATTTTAGCAGCAAGTTTCTTTTTAACAAGTAAAATATTTTTATTTTATTTATTTCTTTACGTGAGAAGCATGGCCCTGTCATTTCCATGTACGGTCTGAATCGCAGTTGTCCTTGTGTTCTACCGCCGGACAGCAATTCTGAGTAAACTTCCCATCGCTTTTAAAGGAATAGTTCACCCAAAAATGAAAATTCTCATTCACCTTACTCTGATGCCAACCTAGATGTTTATGACTGTCTTTATTCAGCAGAACACAAATTAAGTTTTTAGAAGTAAATGGAGCTCTGTCAGGTCCTTATAATTGAAGTGCATGGGTGCCAGTACTTTGATGGTCCAAAAGTAATTTAGGCAGCATAAAAGTAATCTACCTGACTCCAGTCGATCAATGAATGTCTTTTGAAGCCAATTGATGGGTTTATGTAAGAAATATGTCGATAATTAAAAAAATTTCAAGCATCGCTTTCAAATACTCACGTGAACTTGCTGACGTGCTTATGTCACACTTCGCATAAGCTGCTGACAGGAAGCGCTTTTTAAAAGTTAACGTTTTAATTATCGATTTATTTTGGGGAGGGGGGGTCGCTCAGCTAATGGCTAACATGGCTACTTATCCTTATACAAAGAGGGAAGCCTGTACAATTCACAACAACCAGGAAAATGGAGTAATCTGCACCGGTGCAAAAGAAAAAAAGAAATTTATCTAATCTGATAACAAACGGCAAAGGAACCTAGATCCCAGACGAACATGTTCAGTGTGTTGTAATTATTAAAATCACTACAACAGCATCCAAGGCACAGTGCTTTCTACACTCTAAGCAAAAATGGAAACAGAGGCTGGGGAAATTCCTATTTGGGAAAATAAACCACATGGATCAACTCGTAGTGTGGTGAGGTGAATCGGCTCTATGCTGCCTCTTAAACCTGACCCTGCACTCTGACCCCAGCTTAGCTGGGATATGTGAAAAAAATAATTTCACTGTATATGTGCAAATGTATAATGTATGATAAATATAATTATTATAAACCCTGCACCAGGGCATGTTTCCAGGAGCTCCCAGGCATCCCCCATTGCGCTCCATGGATGGGCCACTGGTGCCCACACTGGCAGATATCGCCTGGATTGCAGATGATGAGACGACGTAAGCCAGAGTCAGGAGTGACACGCCCCTTGAGGCATGAGTGGAAGCCAACACCCCTGCTGGTTATGCATAGGAACTCATCTATGCCCAACTTTAGACGAGAGGGCTGGCGGGTCGAGGCTCTGAGAAAACCAGGCATTTAAAAAAAAAATATAAACCGAACCACAACTTTACAGGATGAGCCGAGTCGACTCTGAGCCCAGATTGCCAAGATAGTCACCGCAGATTCAGATTCAAATCCCATCACGCTTGACCTGTTGTCCCCTGACGACACTAGCGTGGGCTTCTCCATGGCTCCCTTCGAGACAGCGGCTTACCAAGCCCCCACAGCCCCTCTTGTCATCGGTGATGTTACAGAGAGGTGGTATCGGAACTGGTGCCTGATCCCATGCCACCAGTCTCCATGACAGCATCTGCAACTTTTGACCTTGATCGTCCTACTATGGGCTTCCGGGAGCCAGAAGAAGACACTGTGTCTCTATCAAAGTCAACAAGCTTTGCTGATGTCATGGACGTCCTGAAAGACATGAACTGCATGAAGATGGGCAAGGACCGATATAACCATGGATGCACCTCACTGAGAGAGAGACTCTGCCTCTCTTATATCTGAAGCATTGAGGAAAATATTCATTCTGAAAGATGACATCAGCATGAGGAAATAATCTAGCAGCCTCTTCATGCCTGTGCTTTTAGCGTAATCTGAGGTAAAGAAGCACCATTGACACATTCAGTGTTGTCAGAATTTACTGCTGATTTGAAATATGTTCTTTGATCATAATCTTGACCAACTGTTTTGGAGATTTTGGTCTCTCCATTCAAGTAGATAGGAGCTGCACTTTCATGACTGGAAAAAGCTCCCTGAGAGCGTTCCAAACATGGCCGACAGTGGACTGACTTGCTAGAAAGATTTTGGTTACTCACGCGCTCATGCGGATCCAGCGCGAGCAGCAGCGATTTCCTGATTGTTTTAAACAGTTCGCCTGTTTGGATTGTTGTCATGATTTGTGAATCAGAGGTACTTTTGATCCTGAAGTTTTTGATTCTGGCTGATTAGAATACATGCTTCAGAAGATACATTAGATGAGCGCTCGATGGGAAGAAAACGCTGGATTTTTGTGAGGTTCGTGAATTACATCTGTTTAAACAAGATATCTGCATATTTGCAAACGGTATATAATAGAAGTTTTATTGATATTTGCCTTTTTATCATTAGAAAAGTGACGGGGAACTGTTGAGGAGAGACTGTTGGAATATGTGCTTTAGAGGTGAATAAATGAGCGCTCCACAGGATGCTGGATCTGCTGAAGTTGTGTGAGCTTGGTTTAAATGAGATGTCTGCATATTTGCAGATGGTGTATATGATATTACTTTTTTTTTATTGATATTTGCTGTTTTATCAATAGAAAAGTGACAGGGAACTGTTGAGGAGAGACTGTTAGAATACATGCTTTAGAGGTAAATGAACGCTCCATAGGATGCTGGATCTGCTCAGGTTTTGTGAGGTTGGTTTATTACATCTGTTTAAACGAGATGTGCATATTAGCTGACGGTACATGATATTAGTTTTTTTGATGTTTTCCTTTTTATCATTAGACAAGACAGTTAAAAGTTACAGGGAACTATTGAGGAGAGAGAGGGAGAATGAAACGGGCGAGCACTTTAACATTATGAGCTCAAACGCGTCTGCTGCGGCTCTGATATGCGGACCGTTTAAATGAGACTGTGTTGCACACCGGTCTGTGATTGAAGTAACACGATGGCATGTAACAACAAAACGAACTGTGATTGGTCGCTTACATGTCTCCGATGCTTCATATGCAAGCAGCTGATTATCGGCGCCCTCAAACAAATCGGCCAAAGGGGGAAATTTATCAGCCGACGCCAATAATTCAGAATATCGGCTGACTTATAGGCCTTGGCGATATATCGGTCGACCACTAATCTAAACTCCTTTAAAACAACATACATTTACTTGAGAAGCTTTACTGCAGAAGAAAAATCTTTATCGGAGAATGGTGAATACAATATTTAATCAGGACTCGACATTAACGACATTAAGTGTGTTTTTGAAGGGGCAAGTGAACGAGAATTTTAGTTTCCCGACCGGATAAGCAGACTAATTAAAACGTCAATAATGAAAAAATAACCGGCTATGTTTGTGATAACTTTCTAATAAGTGGCCTAAGCTAATGTTATTCCGCTGTTGAAAGGAATCCAGAGCATGTAATTTTATAATTTGCTTATCTAGTAACAGCTGTGCCCTGTTTGATTTGAGGTGGCGTATGTGTGTGTGCTGAACACGCGCATGTTCCGAAAATGTCGCACTAATGCACACATGAATGGTCAGATACATTTCAAAATTCTGACAGAATGCCCGTCTTGGTGAGGTATTCATGTAAACACAGAAAGTGATGTCTAAAGTAACGTAAACAGTGGAGAAAAAAGCGGATTTGTATTAAAATGTGGGACTTGTAAGCTAATAGACCTGCTGCTGTCTAGTGTGTCATTATAATAATCAAACAACCAGAACAAGAGAACGAGAAAACACTCACTGCTCTTTAGTAGCTTTAAAAAGTATTAATGAATTATATTCAAACAGTGAAGACCAGTAGTAGTTTTATGTTGCATTTCATTCTGAATGTTTAATTGAATACTTGAAACTGCTGTTAAAAAAGCACTGAATTTTCTTAATTTGTATTTTTTGTTTTATTTTTAATCTATTTCTTTTCATTGTTATTTTATTATGGACTGTTTACTAGGTTTGAATAATTACTTAAGAACTTGAAACCTTTCTTCAATAATTAACATATTAGTTGGTGTAATTATTGTTGAGGTATTGAAACTGGTATTGAGAATCGTCAAATTTCAATCACGACCACTGAAATGTTGGCATTGTGATAATGTATAACCTTTATTGTACATGGTAGATGTTGCTGCAATAACATGATGAAAAAGTAGATCTCATTCTATAGAAGTGTGATCACCCCTGCTGTAAATGATGTGATGGAGGCTTTTTTTTTTTTTGACTACCAGACGTAACATAAAATAATTATCATATGACAATAGTCTCCTCCCCTACCCAGTGCAGTTATTTTTTTTTTTTTTTAAAGTTCAATAAATGCCTGATGTTTCCAAAGTCAATGTGTAATTGTGATCTCAATATTGACCAAAATAATCATGATTAATGATTTTTGCCATAATCAAGCAGCCCTAATACACATCTGGGACTGCATCAGGGTAAGTGAATAATGAGAGAATTTTCATTTTTGTGTGAACTATTCCTTTAATGGAATGCAATGTGAAGGCTGTAGAAAGTAATATTTATCTTTAACAATGCTATCAAATTGAATAACAAGCATAATATGCTGCTTCAACATGGGCCGCCATCTTGATTGTTTTGGGTTGAATGGATCACATGACTGTCACATGGCAACAGATACATCATTTTTGAATGTCTCCAGTTTCCCTCTCCACACTACAACACAAAGACTGCTTATTTAAATGTATCCACTTGGCAGAGCGTTTTCAAAAAGCTCTGTTTTCACTGGACAAAAACACCCTCTCGGTGACGACAGAAGACTAAAAGGTAGCGAAATTAATGCTTTATCAAACAAACATATTAGTGTGGACGTGGCCTTATACAGCTTTATACCACTGAAGAGACCATGTGTCTCTCACAGCCTCGTATTCATTCCCATAAGAAATAATTTATGGTGCTACTGTGAACGAGGTCTATAATGCGTGTTCACGTCCTCCAGTGGATCTCCAGTCTCAACTGTGAGTGAAACGTTCCTCACATTCCTGCAGCATTCCAGGGATTGAGCGCTCGCCTCAGTGCCACTGGAAAATCACAATGCTGTGTGAGACACCCACAAGTGTTTTTATAAAGGTGCTCATCACACACATGCGTTTGGGTTCCTCTCTCACGAGGATGAGTAAACTTGTATTCTTGAAAGTGTATATTTTGTTTCATAGGCCTATTTCACTTCATTTTAATCACGTTAGCCTTTTAAAAATGCACAAATATAGTGGAGTTCAAAAGCGACAGGAAAAGGTGTGTGTGTGTGTGTGTGTGTGTGTGTGTGTGTGTGTGTGTGTGTGTGTGTGTATGAGTAAAATTTAAGCACTTTCAAAATCTGGGATTATACCATGGTCTGTTTGAATTCTCTAACTCGATGGTTCTCAACCTCTTTGACTCCAAGGCCCTAACCTGAAACTAGACGTGTCTGATTAAAATAATCATAATTTGATTCTAGACGTTTCAGAGTCTATTTATAATTTGTAAATGCATCTTAAAGTAGTTTTTGAATTTTAGTTAAGTTGGATTATTTTAATTTTAATATTTTAAATTAAGTCATCTTGAGGCCCCCTAGTGGGTCCCGGCACCCTGGTTGAGAACCACTTCTCTAACTGATTGGCTAGAATGCATATGTTTTAAAACTACGTGATGGGGGTTCTTTGCATCCATGCCGTGCAAGAAAACCATGTAACACGGGTTTTCAAAGACAGTGGGCCTCCCTTGTGACACAGCATACATGATGGTGCCCACCCACACAAACACATCTGAACAATTGTTTGACATTTATTTAATCATTTTTATATTTATTTTTTAACAAGAAAACTGCAGAAGTTATTAACTCAATTATGACGTTGAACATACAACTTTTTATCACTTTTATAATGGTGGACAAAAAATGGAACAAACAATGCTAGCTTCTAGCAAAAAAAGAACCATTTGAAATTCCAATAATGGTCCATCTCAGTCAAACCAGTCAGAAGATCTGTGTGTGTGTGTGTGTGTGTGTGTGTGTGTGTGTGTGGGATGGGCATTTTGGTCATTTTGTCTACTCGAGAACTCAAGGGGCAGTGGGATGTTCATAACGGTATATATAATAACATGTCTGAGAAACGTCTTTGGCTGCTGCATTGCATCTTGTTGTTCCAGTGTATCGTCTATTCATTATTATAGACTGTTATAAAATAAAATGTTACAAAATGTACAAAAGATTGCATAATCAAAATATAATGCATTATATTTTGTCATTAAGTGAAGGTTCGCTGCCCAACTCTATGAAAGAATGGGCACAATGTGCATCTGTCTGTTCTTCCTTCAGGTTACCGTAGTAATCTTAGTAAGTGCGCACCAGACTTTTTAATGACTGTCTGAACCGTCTATTTTCAAATCGCAGTTGGCTTAACAGGAGACGCCATAACCATTGAGTTTTTGATATGCGTGTTAAGTTCATGTTTGAAGACACTGCATTCTGTTCCTTTTAGCTGTGCTCTGTCTAGCTGTTTGTAACACTCGCCCGCTTCAACGCGTTGAGTCCACTGCCACACGCCGTGTGTGTGTGTCCAAGTGTTCGCTCCTGTGGGAAAAGCTGCGATGCTCCGTATTGTTGTTGCTGTGTTTCATTCAACTCAGAGTCGGAATTTCCACCTCTCAACTGGGAAAAGTGCAACGGAATGACACTTTATATTGGACATCTAAGAAACTTGTGCGGAAATCTTCAACTCCCATTTCGACGAGATGCAGGTGTGTTACAACACTTAGGGCAGGTAGTTTTACAGTCGGTGACAAACATTCACTTTTATTAAATAATATCCATTAACGAGTCAAAGTTCTTACATTTTAAATAAAATGTGTTTAGCAAACTGTAACTGGGTTCAGGAAAGGAGGAGGTGGGAATCGGATCAATATTCAACAAGACTTGATTAACACATCAAACTGAACTGGAACATAACACGTCGACAACACACACACACACACACACACACACACACACACACACACACAGCTCCATGTGTGTGTCTGTCTCGCTCGCTCGCTCTCTC
This sequence comes from Myxocyprinus asiaticus, assembly GCF_019703515.2. NCBI lineage: Eukaryota > Metazoa > Chordata > Actinopteri > Cypriniformes > Catostomidae > Myxocyprinus > Myxocyprinus asiaticus. Next base: position 382,594 of record NC_059386.1, read on the forward strand.
TGTGGCATCCTCGACGACGACTTATCTCTCTCCCGCTGATTGAGCCGCAGGGCATGCACCCTCATGGCCCGGCCACACACTCCTCCTCGTCACATTAACCGCCCCCCCCCTAAGATTGAGCCACTCAGCACAGGGCGTGCACCCTCCTCGTCACACAAATGTTTGAAGAGACAGGTGTTCAAAACACAGTTTTACTCTTGATTATCATAAAGATAGCATTGCAGTGTTGTGTATCAGTTTGGTTGCTATGAGACGTCTGACAATGTACCCCTCAAAATCACAATGTAATCCGTCTCAAAATTAAAATAAGCTCCCTCTTTGACACGTTTGTGTTTAGATGTCAGGGAATTGTCACTGAATTTCGAATTAAGTGAAAAGTCACATCATGCATTATCACCATCGATCATCTTTCATGATCGATCATTGCTGCCACGTCCGAGTACCCTAGTAATCGAGTACTCGTGCCTATCCCTAGTGTGTGTGTATGTGGGCAAAGGACTACTGAATAGAAACTATTCTTGAATGTCCATGTTTGTCAAATACCTCGTGTATATATAGCTGGCCACATTGGTAGATTCGTCGATCTGGAGTGCAAAAAATGGGCTGTGCCTGATGCTCTCTAAAACTTGCTCCTTCACATCCTGTGCCATGTCAGATGTGCTGACCCACTGTGTTTTCAGAGAGTGAAATAGAAGCTTAGAAGCCACTGCCTCTCCTACCATCAAGGAACGCATATCATTGGCTGCCGGCAGAATCAATGTCTCTCCGATGTTATGTGCTTTGTCCACCTTGGCAATACGCAGTGCAACATTATATGAAGCTTCAGTGGCTTTTACATTTAATTTGACATTCTCGGACAACTTTTTTCCTGACCTTGAAAGGCTCAAAGTTTTTTTTTGGGAAAAACTCCCGCTACCTCAGCATGCTTGGTGTCAAGGTGTCTGCAGAGTTTAGCAGGTCGCATGCTGTCATTAGCTAAAATCTGCTGATAAATGACACACAAATGTCGAGGTGCATCAACTGATCCTGTCCATGTAAATCCTAAATTTAAATACTGATGCCTGAAACTGAAGGATTCGAATTTGGTGGTCTCAAACCTCTGAAGCATGTATTCTAACAGTCTCTCCTCAACAGTTCCCTGTCACTTTTGTAATGATAAAAGGCAAATATCAATAAAACTTCCATTTTATATACCGTCTGCAATAAACCAACTTCAGCAGATCCAGCATCCTGTGGAGCACTCATTTATTCACCTCTAAAGCACGTATTCTAACAGTCTCTCCTCAACAGTTCCCCATCACTTTCCTAATGATAAAAAGGTAAATATATCAGTTTTATTGATCATATTCCATCTGCTAATATGCACATCTTATTTAAACGGATGTCATTCACGAACCTCATGAAAATCCAGTGTTTTCTTCTCGTCAAGCGCTCATCTAATATCTTCCTCTGAAGCGTGTATTCTATCAGCCAGAATCAAAAACTTCAGGATCAAAAGTTCCTCTGATTCACAAATCATGATGACAATCCAAACAGCAGAAGGATGTAATTGTATATTATTTAATCACATGTGCTGCACGCTACAGAATGAACGAGGTGCCTCTCTGTTCATCTGCTTCACACACACGGGCGCACACAACAGGTGCTACTGGTTCTTAATTTTCATGCAGTGTGTTTATAGTATAAACGGCTGTTAACACTTAAATGAACTCCTCCCATTGCAGCTTGGAGATTTCAGCTCAAGAGTCACGATAGGATTATCCCAGCACTAATGGGAAGCTTGATATAACCAACCTGAAAAAAAGGAAGACCTCAAAGGTCTGTCAAAATAAAAGTCCCGCTAACATGAAAGCTCTATTCAAATGGATGTATGAAATTGAAGAATGTATAAAAATGTAATATTCAAAAAGTAGCAATAATACTTACAATAGCAATAATGTAATATTAAATGGTGGTTTTAATATTATTACTCTTATCTGTACACAATATCACAAATGCAAGTGTTTTATCAGCATGTTGTGATCCAGCCGTAACAGCCTTGTGCCACAGGTAATCAGATTTTTTTCATTAATGTTTTCATAAATACTGTGAAGCTCGGTGCAGCATTTTTTTACCAAAAATAAAATTTGCAATTTTTTGTAATCATTTCATTAAAGCTGGATGTATCAATTTGATTCAACACCATTTGATCATGATATTTAATTAAAACGGTTAACATGGAATCCAGAAAAATTTAAACGGGATGTCTTTATCTAAAAGGTGATTGGCACTTTTAACTGTAAGGCGGGACCGCCTTTCTACATCAGTTGACCGTTGGACGCTCAGAGCTTCTTGGATGAGCATTCCAGTTTCTCCCATTCATTTTAATAGAAGTGGCCCATCTCTGCTAAATAATCTCTGGTGTCAAGTGCAAGTCCAAGATGACACAAAGACAAAAGTTACTGAGTGCACATTTAAACTTGCAGTAGCCCTGTTTGTTAAGCAGTGTTACATGTTCTAAGGCCGTGTTGAATGTGTGCCCCAGCCTGGGTGTATACATTTATTCTTTACATATTTTAGCTGTCAGAACAGCTGAAATCACTCACAATATCTATAATGATATTCTTCAAATCAGTCTGATAGTTGCAATCCGATCACACTAAATGTATTTCTGCTGCAGATGTGCATGTTTAGAGATTCCACATGCATCTTATCATGTCACTGAAAAGTCTTCATTTAGTCTTTATTCAAAGAGCTGTGGACAAAATATCAGTTGTAGAATTTGCTTTTATTTGAAGTGAGAAACACACACACAAACTTTAAAAATAGCCAAATCTATTTGATATTTTCAATTTCCACATGGAAATAAGTAACTACAGTAACCAGGATTGTTTTCCACCATGGTAATTCACGTCCTATAGATAACCGGTGTTTCCAACTGTATCTGTCAAGTATTTGGTTGTAATCATATTAAGGATTCTAGTCTTGACTGGGGGTTTAAAGGGATTCTTGAAACTTACATTTTTATAGATTGGGCAGTGTTTGGAATCAGAGTTTGTTTTTTGTTTTTTGCATCTTTGTCAAGTAACCTTTAGAATTAGATCATTTAAAGCTTGGTTGTGCTTGGAAAAAGATGACTAAGGTACCTTAAAAATCCTTAGTGCTTTAATTTCGGAAAAGTCACGTGACGCCATGCGAGGTTCGGACATGTGAACGGCGAGCTCTGCGCACTTTGCTAGTATTAACACTATTAATGACAAACTGGTGAGATTCGATACACTGTTACATAACTGTTTTAGGAGGACAATATGTCAAAGAATTCAAAGTCCTCTGGGCTCTGGAGACATTAAAATACACTTACACCCCTGAGCAGGCCCTGAGCCAGGCAGCCAATTTGGTCAGAGAAATGCAGGAAATTCAGCGAAATTTTGAACATGTCGGCAATGCTGACAAAGGTAGTTGCTGGCTTGGAGGCTCTTGCTGTAATACGTCGATCGATCACTGCCATGGAGATTAAATTCTCTGATGTGAATTACAAGAGTGGGGGATGTCGAGAAACGGATTGATTATCTGGAGTCATCAGAGGGAATTATCTGTTAATCCGCTAGCGACCAAGGTGGATTTGGAGCATGTCTGGGAGAAGTTGGAGGACATGGAGAACCATAGTTGGCGGAATAATGTCCGAATCATCTGAATTCCTGAGGCCAAAGAGGGTCAGGATATGGTGAAATTCCTGGACGGGCTCTTTCCAAGTATACTCTGGAAATCGATTGAGTTCACAAGGTTCCGGCTCGGCGATCCGCTGAGGGAGACGGGCCCCGATCAATTCTGGCCAAATTTCTGAGATCAGCTGATGAAGATCTTGTTACACGAGGCAAGGAGTAAAGGAAGGCTTTTTTTGGAAGAACCACAGCATTTTCTTGTTCCCAGACTTTGCGAATTCGACGAGAAGCGTGATCGATTCAAGGAATGCAAGAAACTCTTACATCAACAGAAGGTCGCTTTTGCACTGTTCCTGGCCAAATTGAGAACAGATGCTAAGGATGGCCGTAAAACATTCACGGCCCCAGCAACCGATGTCCTTCATAAAGTCGATGGAGTAAGTTATTTTGTGGTACTCGCGTTGCAGCCGAGTGGACCGACTCACTGAACATTCACTTGACTGTTTGAGGAAACTGTGTGCCTTTTTCTTTTTGTGCTGGTTCCGCCTAGTGGCTGGAGTTTGTTTTGTGGAGTAACACTCCTTCGGGACAGTTTTGTGGATGAATCTGCATGTTCTTTGTGCTTATGCCTCCTATAGGCTGGAGTTTGTTTTGTGGAGTATTTCTTGCAAGTCATTGGAGTGATTAGGCCATTTGTTGCACTCATGTAGCTGCTGAATGGGCCCGCTCACTGAACACTCGTTTGACTGAGGAAACTGAGCGCCTTTTTTCTGCTGGTTCCATCTAGTGGCTGGAGTGTTTTTTGGAGTAACACCTTCGGGACAGTTATGTGGATGAATCTACACGTTCTGCCTATTGCTGGAGTTTGTTTTGTGGATTATCTTTTGTGTAATTCTGTCTCAAATTTGCATAGAAACAACGGACTTGAGCAATCCGACGGTAAAGTTGTCGCGGGGGCTCTTGTAGGCGTTCATGGACTGTTTGAGTTTAGAGGGATGGACTGCGCAGGGTTAATGCACATTTCTTTCTCAAGTTCTCAGAATTCAGAGTTAATTGGCTCTGACAGCGTACTGCCCGGTAACGGCTTTTCAGCCGGGCGCCTTCCAGTGGCCCAAGCAGGGTATTTTATTCCCAGCAAATTTGTGTGATTTAGTTAATTTTGACCCTTTAAGGTTTTCGAGGGATGTGGGCTTAATTACATTTGTCTATGATTGAGAAGTTTAATGTTATTAAAACGAATTGTATTCCAAAATTCAACTACCTGCTACAGCCCCTGTCTCTTATTTCAAACAATTTGATAGCATAGCAAAGTCTTCCATTTGGAATGGTAAACGTCCCAGATTTCGGTAAGTTGCATAGGCTGATTGACACAGGTGGGCTAGGCCTACCCAAGATTTTGTTTTATGCATTCGGTCTCAGACATTTGGCTCATTGGTTGCTTCCACCTGAGAGAGCCCCTCCCTGGTTTTGTATTTAACAGGAAGTTTTTCCCCTATTTTGCCATTGCAAAGCCTTTCTATCAAACTAATCAGAGAAGTTACACCCCTTTATTTTGCATTTGCACTTGGTATGGACAAAAGTGTCCAGAGTGTTTAATGCAGACATTTATTTAAATGATGCCTTGAGCATATGGCTGAACCCAAAATGATGTACTAAGTCCCCTTTCTGCTGGACAGAGTGGATTGTGAGTGGGGTTACTACACTCGGTGACCTATATGAGAGTGGAGTGTTGAGATCCTTTGAAAATTTGGTTCAGCATTTTGGGATTCCCAGACCTCCAGTTCTTTTGGATATATACAGCTGTGCCACCTGCTCTGTTCTATTTTTGGGAGTAGCTTACACCCCCCTAAAGTGGCAGATACTCTTGAATTGGTGATTACTGCTTTTGGAAAAGGTCATGAGGCATCAGTGTATTACTCCTAATTCAGAGTCTGGGGGATGGAGCTTCAACTTCTCTCAATAGATTATGGGAGAAAGATTTAAACTTTTATTGGAGGAGGCAGTGTGGGCTAGGATTCTAAAAAAGGTCAAGTCTGCATCTAGAGATGCAAGGGTGCGCCTTATACAATTCAAGATTTTACATTGATTCTATTGGACCCCCCCTAGATTGTATAGGCTTTGTCTTAAAGGCACACCCAACTGCTGGCAATGCCAATCAGAAGATGGAGACACAACCCATGTTTTTTGGTGGGGTGTTAAGATCCAAGTATTTTGTTTGAAGGTTCAGAGTTTTATGTGTGACATTGTGCCCTCAGATTGCATTTTGCCCCAGACTCTGTATTTTAGGCGATGGGGCGGTCATCAATATAGGGGATAAACAAAAAATCGGGTCCTAACCAGTGTTATGATCAGCAGACAGATTGTTTTAAGGTGATGGAAGTCAGCTGGAACGCCCTCATTTCAAGAGTGATGCGTGGAGACGGGGAGGGTGGCGGCTTTCGAAGAAGTGTCATGTAGAATGCTGTGGAACTTCGATTCGTTTGATGGGAAATGGGGCAGCTATTTGGTGTTCTTGGAGGGCTCTCGGGAGGGGCAGTGGAGAATGAAGTATAGTTTTAAGTGTGTGTGTGTGTGGGGTTTTTTTTTGTGTGTGTACTCGTGTGACCACAGGGATATTTGAGGGTCAGGGTGGGGTTGGGGATTGGGAGGGGTAATAGTGGGGGTTAAATGTTGAGTGTGTGAGTGTGTATATATGTGTGTGTGTGTGTGTGTGTGTGTGTATATATATAATATATATAATTTTTTTTTTTTTTTTGCTTTATCAATAAAAAATGTTAATCAGAAAAAATGGGTTCTCTAACAAAATTATATTGCTGCATCACTGCATCCCTTTAAAAATTATTTGATCTTTTGTGGATTGTCTTCATAATTTCTTTCAGCTGCATTGTTTTGCTTTTGCATTTAATCTTACGAGTTCTCTTATATCTTTAATGTAATATATATCATGGCATCTTTGCCTTTTTATATCACTTTTTTTTAATAAACAACTGTACGGATCATAAGTGTTTTTCTTTGCCAAATATTAATACTAGTGGTCGACCGATAGTGGATCTTACATATACTGATAACTAACTATGGGCAGTACCTGCCGATAAAAGATTAATCAGCCGATAGTTTTTAAAATTGATACTGAATGAAAAAATAACAAATTAAAATACTGCTGAACTTTATTACAAAAATAAACAGCACTGACTGAACCATGAAAATGCATTGTACTTTTTTTTTAATTTATGAAATATATAAATATAAAAAATATATATATGTATATGTGTGTGTGTGTGTGTGTGTGTACTAATATTCAGATTTTAAGAGTTTTAAATTGAAGTTATTTCCTTATTCCACGAGAGGGCGCATTAAATGCGTAAACCATACAGCACTGTTATATTATTGCATAGAACATTCCTATCCTGGCTGTTAAAAAAAAGAATTTCATTTTCAACTAATGCACATTAAATAAATGAAAAGTTTTAGTCGGTCCATATTCTGAAATGTTAAGTCAAAAGTAAAATGAGGGTGGAAAACGCTTCAATAGACAGTTCATATGGTGTTACACTTGCACTGATTCCTACTACTCCAGACTCAAGCTTCATAATAACAGTGAAATACCACATTTGTTTATCATTCATTACAGTTGTATGTAGAGTAGCAATATTCACAGATCGCAGTGGTATTCGGCTAAACTCGGTGGTGAAGCAGCTCAGACTATGAGCCCAGGTTAGGGGCTGTTCAGTCAGACAGAACACAACAGACTGGAACCGAACGCGAGGATCTCGAGACACACACATTTCCATGTTGAACATCTTTTCTGACAAAGCATTTAAACAACTCGTTGCTTAATTTGAGAAACACATATATGAGAGCAAGACGCAACGGCCAAAGACCTCCACCAACTGTAAGGGGCTGTTCACACCGAACACTTTTGCAACCATCCATTTGTTTTTCTGTGTAAACACGCACTAGACGAACGCCTTTGTTTCGCTTTGTTTATTCAGTGTCTCGTGCAGGAGCGCTTTTTTTATTTTTAATTTTTTTTTAGTTTGTCTAATTAAAAATAACTTTAAAAGCATCTTGAGACACCTGCTTTCTGTTAATCTGTATTTGTTGTGGTGTCAGTACAGTGAGGATAATTTTTTTTTTTTCAACAAATCAGATGCTTTTCTGATTTGTTTATACTTTTCACTTGGCTGCATGAAGATATTAATTTGCTTTCTCACGTCACTAGCTTTAAATATGCAACATAGCTGGCTAACTAATGCATAAATGTGACCTGCTGGATATAAACTAATGCAAATAGATGGTAATAGATGGTAACAATCATGACATTTAAACTTTTGGGCAGGACTTGCATGTATTTTTGTCACATTGTTATAACCGCTTGCAGTTAGCATTAATGTTGGCGTCCTCTCAGCCTTGTCGGCAAACATACTGCTGTTCTCTACTAATGCAGCATCTAGTCAACAAATTAATTACTTCATAATGATATGACCATTTGTACTGTATACATTTTCGTTGATGTTTTAAATCTGAAGTGTTCCGCTCAATGCGGAGTGTAGTCTCGCGTCAAAACAAACACCACAAGGCATCAGTGAAGTGATCGTTTTTATTTTGCCTCCAGAGGCCGCTCTCATACTGTATAACGACAACGGACCCTTCCCAGCCGCTCAAGCACCGGAATAGAAAATCTATTTTTGCCAATAGTTCCAGAAATGTTATCGGCGACGATATATCGGTTGACCTCTAATTAATACTATCACTGTGACTTGCAGTGCACTCTGTGTGCCTTTTTGAATAACAAAAACCATCATTATTGCTGTGCTATTTTTATTAGTTGTTGGCAGTATTAAAGTATCCAATAATGGGTCCGACTGAAGATGGGTTTGTTGGGTGAGATCTCTTGGAGTGTTTAAATTTCATCACATTTAATTAGTAACATGCAGGGTTTTCATCAAATATAACAAGTAGATGTACATGGCAATAAGATACAGTCAAACATTTGTTTTAACAGTCATTGAGTGCACATTATGCAGTGATTTTAAACAAATGCACTTAACACGAGTATATACAGTATTTGTGACAGTGGCATATAATTATTGTTCCAAATGTTTTAACCGCTAAACCATTTTACATTTTGTTTCTTTCTAATCACCCCACCGACTGTGTATTCCAGGGACATGCCATCCATATAAGCAAGGTAAGCAGTGCTTGCATTACAGAAGGGTGAAAAGAAAAATTACACTATGAATTATTTGAATATAATTAATATAAACTACTGTTTTTGTTCAAATTCATAATCTTTCATGTCAGTTGAGCAGCACAGACAATTATTCATGTATTTGCTTTGGTGCCACCCTCAGGTATAAGTTTTTGTTAAGATTCTCTGATTCAAAGCATTGTTTACCGCCCTTTCATTCAACACTGTACGTTCATTCAAAGTCACGCCCACTACTACAAATGGCCAAAAGCATGCTTACCAAAATGAGTAAGCCAATCGGAATAGGACTCCAGACTATGACTAAAATAGTCACAAATGCAACCAAAAATAATTGATTGCGACAATAATTTAAAATCTAGTTGCCACTGGCAACAGTCGGGTTGTGTGCATTCATGTGCATCAGATATCATCTTGTGAGTTATTGAATATATTTTTAGAATGCGCACAACCAGTGTGTCTCATGCCGCTTTTCACCTTTTCTGTTTCTGACTAGCTCTCTGCACCGCACGCAGCAACAAACCCAGCACGAGAGAGTCGTGAACAAATGACTCTTTTAAACCGGATCTTTTTCGTGAGTCACCCGAAAAGAACTGAGGGATTGAACTCAGGAGCTCAGGTTAGCAGTTTGAATCAGATTCACTTTCTCAGCGAATCAGCCGTCAGTGAGCTCACAACTGGGAGTGCAGACATTTCAAAATAAGAGTCCCATGTGTATAACTAAAAGTCCCGTATTGTGTGCCAATTATTGATTGGTGTTGGAGTAGCACAATAAACTGCATCTGGGATTTCATTCAATTTGCACACTTGTTGTCTCTGTGTCTGGGCCATCCGGTAACAGTAAAGAAAGACTAAGGCAATATTTTAAAACAATAAAAATTATTTGTGTGTGCGCGCGTTTTTTCTTTTTTTATATATTTTATATATATATATGTGTGTGTGTGTGTGTGTGTGTGTGTATGTATGTGTATGTGTATATATATATATATATATATATATATATATATTATGCTTTTGACACTTAGGACAACTGAGGAACTTGTACACAACTATTACACAAGGTGCAAACATTCATTGATACTCAAGAAGGCAACACACTACTATATGCATACTATATGTAAATATCTGTAATGTAGATTCTGAAGAGCAGTACTAAATTAAAAAATATTTTCTCTCTTATATTTGTATAAATTATGAAAGGGGTGTGAACATTTGAGACAAAAGGGAATGCAAACATCTCAACTATATATACTGTTTATTAAACCTTCGATTAATGGGTTATCAGCTGTCTGTCTTTTCTTTGGCTGTCTATCTTGTTTCTGAACATCTAAATCTAAATCGAGCAATTCTGTGATTTGGAGACTAAAAAAAGACATTTGGCTCTTTAATGTTTCAGTTTAGGAGCCAATGGCTCCTAAGTCATTTTTCTTTAGTCTGCAGAAGCTCCTTCAGTCATGTAATCTGAGGCTAGATTTGAGGGGTTTTTTTTCCAATACATTCAAGTTCACGTAACTAATGCATCAAGCGCTAAAAAGGATATCTGCAGTGTAAGCATCGATGACCTACGCGGATTTGGCAAAGTTAAGAGAAAGAGAGGCTATCGAAACTTCAAGCGAGATGTTCATTTGCAAGGAGAGTGCATGGATTTTGTGTTCAAGTGAAAAAAATCTGTTATTGATACTAGGTCATTGTTTCTGGTTAGTCTGAGGCTATGAAGTGGTGATCTGGCAATCATGTCCTTGTTATGTCTGTTTTATAGTTCTAACATTAGGGTGCAGTGTCTGTTTATAATATTTATGTTGTAATATTAAGGAATGTAGACTGTCGTGTTTACGCTACATTTGTCTTGTGCATTCAGGTAAAGATCGTTATCTTTGGTGGTCAGATTAGTTCATTGCTGCTGTCCATTCTGAACTGTGGGAAGAGTGACTTGAGGCCTATGATGTTGAAACTACTGTAGTAACTGGCAATCTTTTCTTTTTGTTGAATGTCAAAACAAGCTCTTCTGGCACTATGATTCATTGTGTGATTTAATGGACATAAACATGCTCGGCTCAATATATGACAATCTTTAATTTGTGTGATACTGTATGAGCAATATTACTGTCCCGAATTTAAAACAATTAGGTCATGAAGTTTCACTGTGACAATTGTTTCCATTGACTGGTGGGTTCTAAGGCAACAATTTACGTCTATAACATGTCCGCAACATTACACTCACCTGTGTAACACATTTTGGGCACAGCATTTAATATTCATTAAGCCCACAGCACATGCCTGGTGCATACATGATAATACTGTCAGACAACTTGTCCAGCCGATGAACTGAAATAGTTTGTGAAGTGTCTTAAAAGCTTCCCTTATGAAGCACACGGGCAATGAAATTGAAATGGTACTCTGTACTGCAGAAAGACTGGTATCATTACAGGTTTTTATTTTAGTATCGACCATTGGGCTGAAACAATTAGTTACATTTTCGTTTTGATCTTAACGTAACAAGATCACATTAAACTGTAATTATGATGCGTGAGAGTCTGACTGATGAGTGGAAGAATTACACAGATCACAGTCCAGACGCACTCTAAACTTTCCAAACAGCTTCAGGTGATGTAGATCGCAAAGTACGAGGGAATTATAATACAAAAATACAAAATAACTAAATACAGAAGCACTCTTGTTGTGAAATACAGCGGAGCCGGAGCTGACGCTCAGCTCAAGCAAAACTTGCATGTCAGAGCATCTTTAAAGGAAACACCCCGCCGTTATACCTTTAATGCATCCTTTATTAAAGTTCAAATAATAAGGAAACTGGCATTTCTCTGTGCGGTCAGCGCCTCTTCTGTGAGTGTCCCGATCTAAGGGGGAGAGATTGAAACTGCACCCGGCTGAGGTACACTCTGTTGCGGGACGCTCATCCCTCGATTGCGCGCGATTAATGCAGCTAGATTATAACGCGATGGCAACTTATTGAATCATAATGTCACTGTTTCTTATCATGAAGAAAACTGTCAATACACAGGTTTATTAAGTTTTTTTTGGTGTGTGTGTTAAAGATGGATTGATGTGAACAGAAAGGTGAGAGTCTTCGCCACATTATACACTGCAAAAAAAATACGTTTTTTTATTTGTTTTTGTTTTAGCTTGTTTTCCAATATAAATATCTAAAACTCCTTTTACATTTACTTTAACAGATATACTGCAGAAGAAAAAATTGTTATCTGATAATGTTGAATATAATATTAAATACAATTAATATTGTAAAAAAAAAAAAAATGCATTCACCTGAGAAGCAGCATATAAGATATTTAGACTTGCTTTTAGAGAATAGATCTTGAATAGAAGTGTATTTGTCTTTTCTGCACTCGCAAAGTATAACCAAGTGAAAAAATACACTTACATACAAAATACACTTAAGAGAATGTATCTTAAAGCAAGTCTAAATATATGTTGTTGATCAGGTAAATGTATCTTGTTTTAAGGATTTTTAGATATTTTGAGATGGAAAACAAGACAAAAACACTTGATAACAGTAGGATTTTTTGCAGTGAATCTCTTTACTGAATCTTAATAAAAAGTATTTTTTCCTTTAATTCAGTGAATGTCATTTAGAGGTATTATTAAAAGATGATTTTGTCCTCTTTATTGTTAGCAAGCACATTTAATACATCCTTTTAAGTCGGGGGCACAAGCTGAATAGTCGGATTAGAGCTGATGATTAATCGTTGCAATCGCCTGAATAGTCAAATAATCGTTAGATTAGTCGATTTATCAAAATAATCGTTAGTTGCAGCCCTAATCGACCAGCACTTTTGACACCTGTAACATATAGAAACCCCGTGTGATATTAACACAGACCTTTACTGAGATCTGTGTTTGTTTACTGATGTCTCTTTACTCAGCTGAACTCCTAGGTTTACTCGTGTGTACTTTACATCCTTCTGATGATGAGCTCATGATGTTGCTCTGTGTGTACGTCAGTTATGCAAAGAAAGATGCAGATCTGTCCGGCTCTCAGGCTAGACTGAAGGAACTAGAAGCTCTGCTGAACTCTAAAGAAGCTGCGCTGAATACGGCCATATCAGAGAGGAAATCGCTGGAGAACACACTCTCTGATCTGCAGATACAAGTACAGGAGGTACAAACAACACATTAAACATCTTAATCTGATAGTGAGGAACGGTGTGTGCAATTCCGATATTACCAAAATTCAAATTACATTTGAATTGAAGACCATTGCAATTAGGGGGAAATGGTTAATATTGTGTTGATTTGTTAAATTAATGTTGTCTCAAGTCCACTAGAGGGCACAACAAATACATAAACCCAAAGAACAGAGACCTGGTTATTAACAAAAGTGCAGTCCATTTGAAACTGAAGTGGATAAAATTAATGAGATTTAGCTAGTTTTTATTCTCATATCTTAAGAAAAAATGAAAACGGAAAAAAACATCAAAAGACAGTTCTATATTAACTTAGTGTTGTTCGGCATACTGACGCCACGGTACTCAGCCTTTAAATTACCAGCGGTACCACAGTGTTTTTCATTACAGTTGTATGAAGGGTAGTAATAATCGCATAGCAGTGGTATTTGGATAGTAGTGCATGAGTTAGTTGTCACATTGCTAATGCCTCCAAGACTCTGCTAAGAGAGCAAGATACAACATCCAAAGTCCACCACTTGAGGGGGGGGCATTCACTGTGAACGCGTTTGTGTCCATCCGCCGTTTAAAAAAAAATAAAAAATGAAAATGTCTGTGTAAATATGCGCTAGATGTACATCATTGACCATTTGGCCACATCTTGCTGCTTTTTCAGCATTTCGTGCAGGACCACGGCATTTTTAACTAGGGATGCACAGAAAAATGTTGCCCGAAATGGTATAAATTGCTATTTTTGGTTTGTGGCCGAAAGAGGAAGAAAGGCTGAAAATCTTGGCAGAAATTGTTACTTTAAAATATTATAACAAACACAAACATGGAGAAAAAGCATTGTTTTATGTTAGCATTAAAGTCCACATCCTCAAAAGTGAAGTCATCGCTCTCTTGGTTATTAGCGCATTAATGAAGAGTTTTCTTGTGCTCCAATAATATGCATGTTATTGTGTGTCATGGTTGTTACTGCCAAGTTCCAATATGACATTAAAGAAGCATAAAGGCTTTAAAGTTGTCAGTGTGACTGGTGCGTTATATTCAAAGTCCTTTGAAGTCATACAGTAATTTTGTGAATTGCAAAGGATTCGTTTAATAAGTGCATATAAAATATCTCGTCTGCATGCGCAGCACCTTTCAGTTGACACACACACATTGCAGCATATGCACATACGGCTCGTGAAGCGCTACTGTTTTTAGTGCAGCTCAAAGTTCTTACTGGAATGTTCTGCCAACATAAAAGGTTTTAAAGTTGAAGTTTAATTTTGGTGCATTATTTTCAACAATTAAAAATGAGACTCCTGCATTGTTATTTTTAGTGACCGTTCTGATGTCACAGTCGGTGGGTGCTTGGCTCACATCCAGTATTCAGAACACAGTTTAAGCATTCACATGTTAATTTATTATCTTCATTTTACAACCTTACCGTACAATAAAATAGAGGTGTGGAAAGGGTAATTTCAGAAAATATATTGAACACTTTATATTTGTTAAAGACTTTAAATTCAGCAGAGATGTTTTCATTTTATGGAAGGTGTTTCATACATGTACACATATGACAAGCAAATGTCTTCTCTCTGAAAGTCCAATTAGAGCTGTGTGTTTTGTGTTATTCAGCTGGAGGCGAGTTTGAGTTCTGGAAAGAAGCAGCTGTCAGAAGAAACACTTCTGCGAGTGGATCTGGAGAACCGTTGTCAAAGCCTCATGGAGGAGCTGGACTTCAGGAAGAACATGTATGAGGAGGTCAGTCTCATTCACGTCTCACTGAGCATTAGCATATCATATAACTCACTGAAAAGATCACAGAAAAAAAAATGCATTGTTAGTATTATTAAAATAATATTAAATAACAGAACAGAATAATTTGTAATTATCACTGCCCAGGTTAACTGTTAAGTTCAGATGTTCTTGAAATTTAGTTTGATTCAAAATTATCTACTGAAAATGAAAAACTAACTAAACAGACAAGATGTGTACTTAAAATGTTGACGTTTCTTCAGACTTAATTTATTATAATCATAAATTATTTTAGGACGTTCTATTTTCTGCTATTGCTGTCCATTTCCTGTATGCTTAAAGCACACAGGAAAACAAGCCAGTTTTTTTTTTTTTTTTTTTTTTTTTTTTTAAAGAACTTTACAAATAAAACATTATTAATTGTAAACACAGTGTAGACCTAGAAGAAAGGGAATATGTAGTGATACAAGAGACATGAAACTAGCACAGATATAGAAAAACAAAACACAGGCGAGTGCAAAATGCTGCCATTGACCAATCACAATTTAGTATTCCAGAGAGTTGAGATAAATTGGGATTATTTTATCAGTCTGATTGATTGATTGATTGAACTGTCATTGCAGACAGCAGCAGTTACATGTGCTGTTTTTACTCAGCTGTTAGAATACACAAGACAACAAATAATACATTAATTGCATATACACATTGTCAAGGTGTGATGGAGAGGATGATCTGTGTTGACATGCTCTTATCTACCGCTGAGCCCAGTAACTGTAGATGGACTCCAGTAGTACATTTTCAGGTGTTTTGAGCCTCTCTAGCAGGTGGCAGCACAGAAGCTGCTACAGCACTGTTCCCTTCGATAGGGATGATATGTTTGACTATGATGGTTTGTGTAATTGTTTATTTGTTGAATATGTCAGTTACCAGATCATGAAACGGGGCTTCCTTTAGACTGACCAGTTTTGTATGTGTTGATGTTGACAGGAGATCAAAGACACTCGGCACAGACATGAGACTCGTCTGGTGGAGGTGGACTCGGGTCGACAGATGGATTATGAGTTTAAACTGGCTCAAGCTCTCACTGACATGAGACAACAACATGACCAGCAGGTCAAACTGTACAAGGATGAGATGGAGCAGACATATGTTGCCAAGGTGATGCTTCACATTCACTACAGCACAGTCAACAGTATACATGTATAAGCAGCACAGATCTGTCATTTGAGAATTTCTGTCAACACAGTTCTGCACGTGTGAAGACATCTGCATTTCCTCTTAGACTTCCTGTGAACTCTCGTCTTCACTTCCTCATTGTACAAGTGTCTCTGTGTTTCTCAATCGTTTCAGCTGGAGAATGTGCGTCTGTCATCAGAGATGAATAGTTCTTCTGCGAGAATGGCCCGTGAGGAGCTCCGCGAGTCCTTGCTCAGAGTGGAGAGTCTTGCCGCACAACTGGCAAACCTGCAGAAAGAGGTATGTCATTTATAGCAGGAGACTCACACTTTACTACACTGTTTCATTGAAGACACTCAGTTCCTCTTGTCTGAATGTTGGTGCTCATTTTCAGAACTCTGGATGCCTCAATGACATGCAGATTAATGTTCATGTGTGGCTCGTTATAGTAATATAATGTGGAATGATCATTCTTGATTTACTCTGAACTTCCTTTAATGCTGTCTGACAAATTGTGGCCCTCAAGACACTGAAGCTGGGTAACTGGCCATTGTGAGATCCCAGGAAATGAACAAGCAGACGCTGCTACTAAAGAGGCATGCTCCACTAATCTTAACAAATGCTCAATACTAGGGATGCACTGATGGATCATCTGCTGTTCCCTATCTGTCACTTAATCGACGTTGTGTCGATGTAGTGACACTAGGTGTCACTCTTGGGAGCCTGAGGCACCTCTGGTCTTTGATAAAAGGCCAGTGAAAATTGGCGAGTGGTATTTGCATGCCACTCCCCCGGACATACGGGTATAAAAGGAGCTGGTATGCAACCACTCATTCAGATTTTCTCTTCGGAGCCGAACGGTCATGCTCATTGAGCTGAATTCTCGCTGTTCATTCACATCTGCTGGATCTGATGGTGCATTTCAGCGGCTTCTCCCTCCTCTGCACTGGTGCACTGCAGAGAACGCCCCTGGGCACTTCGGCAGAAATAAGAGAGAATATTTTCTGAAAGAGTATATTTCTCTAAAAGAGCAGCACACACGGAACGTCTTTTTAAAGATGCCTTTCCGATTGTGTGTTATTCCTGGTTGCGGTCGTTACCTCTCAACTTCAGATGGTCATGATCGCTGTCTTTCGTGTCTGGGCGCAACCCACACAGAGGCAGCATTTGTGGATGGTTCATGTTCTCACTGCGAGAACATGACCATGGCAACGTTGCGGTCACGGCTTGCTGGCCTCGGTCCTTTCTACCTATGGGTTTGAGGCCAGTGCGGCTAGCACTGGGGGCGATTTGGGGACCCCAATGGGATCGCCTCCGCCGGGTATCCCCCGCGGACCTCCCATTTCCCAGCACGCTCGTCTGCACCGATCGGGCTTCCGGATGAGTCCGCCGGCTTGTCTCATGGCGAGTTTGGCCTCTTGCTCAAAGCAGCCACGCCCCGCCCTGCTCCAGTGCCTTTCTTCCCGGAAGTGCACGAGGAGCTGATGAAATCGTGGGAGGCATCTTTTACTGCCCGGTCCCGATTCCTCAGTTCCCCCGCCCTCATACCCTCGATGGTGGGGTGGCCAGGGGCTATACGGCGATTTCCCCCAGTGGATAAGGCGCTCGCGGTGCACCTCTGCCCACAGAGCACCGCCATCTGGCGCGGATGCCCAAAGCTCCCGTCCAAGCCCTGTAGGTTCACGGCGTCCCTGACGGCTAAGGCCTACAGCGCTGCAGGACAAGCCGCCTCTGCCCTGCATGCCATGGCTCTCCTGCAGGTCCACCAAGCCAAGGCGCTAAAAGAACTGCACGAGGGTAGTTCCGCCCCAGATCTGATGCAGACCGCGACAAAGGTCACGGTGCGGTCTCTCGGGTGGACGATGTCCACATTAGTGGTCCAGGAGCACCAACTTTGGCTCAACCTGGTCAAGATGGGTGAGGCCGACAAGACACTGTTCCTTGCTGCCCCCATCTCCCAGGCTGGCCTTTTTGGCGACATCGTCGAGGACTTTGCCCTGCAGTTCTCGACGGTGAAGCAGCAGACGGCGGATATCCGGCATATCCTGCCCTGGTGCAGCTCAAGATCCCACACCCCGTCTGCTCGTTGCAAAGGGCGTCCCCCTGCGGTGATTGCACCGGCTCCACCGCAGCCCGCCCCTTCAGCCCGGCCCATGTGTGCACAGTCGTCGTCATCACAACCAACGTCCATGGGTTTTTCCTTGCAGGATTGGCACTCCAGCGGCGGTCTCCCCACCCCTGCGTGCCCAGCTGTGGCACACATCCGCCCCCAATGTGACGGTCTCCACGGGTCACGAGGACAGGCCTCTTCCTTCCCTGTCCCAGGCTGTTTCGGGGGTGGTCATAAGGAGCCAGGGATGTCCCTAGACTCAACACGGCCACGACATGGTGTGGCACCTCGAGCCCCGCCACGAGGCCCCACCTGCCGATACGTCCAACGACGTTGTCCCTTTGGTCCCCCTTGCACGGAACTTGGATGCATGGCTTGCGCTTTCCAATCCGTTGCAATGCCTGGTCCGGACAGTCCGACTCTAAGCGATTCAGTTCACCAGGCATCCGCCCATGTTCAGCGGTATCCACTTCACCTTGGTGAAGGACTAAAACGCTGCTACCTTGCGTGCGGAGATCACTACCCTCCTACTGAAGGGTGCGATTAGAACCTGTCCCTTCAGCCGAGATGAAGGGGTTTTACAGCCCCTACTTCATCGTACCGAAAAAAGGCGGTGGGTTGCGGCCAATCTTGGACCTGCGAGTACTGAACCGGGCTTTACACAGACGCCCGTTCAAGATGCTGACGCAAAAATGCATTCTGGCGAGCTTCCGGCATCAAGATTGGTTCGCGGCGGTAGACCTGAAGGACGCGTACTTCCACATCTCGATCCTACCTCGACATAGACCCTTCCTGCGGTTTGCATTCGAGGGTCAGGCGTATCAGTACAAGGTCCTCCCTTTCGGCTTGTTCTTGTCTCCTCGCATCCTCACGAAAGTCGCAGAGGCAGCCCTTGCCCCTTTAAGTGAAGTGGGCATTCACATTCTCAACTATCTTGACGATTGGCTAATCCTAGCTCACTCTCGGGACATGTTGTGCGCACACAGGGACTTGGTGCTCTCACACCTCAGCCGACTAGGGCTTCAGGTCAACTGGGAAAAGAGCAAGCTCCTCCCGGTTCAGAGCATCTCCTTCCTCGGTTTGGAGTTGGACTCGGTCTCTTTGACAGCGCGCCTCACAAACGAGTGCACACAGTCGGTGCTGGCCTGTTTGAAGGCGTTCAAACAGAAAACAGCGGCTCCACTGAAACTCTTTCAGAGGCTCCTGGGGCATATGGCATCCTCAGAAGTGGCCACCCTGCTCTGGTTGATGCATATGAGACCGCTTCAGCACTGGCTTCAGACTCGAGATGGGCATGGCACCGCGGGACACATCGCGTGGTCATCACGCTGGTCTGTCAATGTCTTTTCAGCTCTTGGACCGACCTCTCGTTTCTACGGGCAGGTGTTCCCCTAGAGCAGGTCTCCAGGCGCGTCATGGCCACGACAGACGCCTCCAAAACGGGCTGGGGCGCTGTTTGCAACAGGCACGCAGCTGCCGGATTGTGGGCGGGCCCGCGACTGCATTGGCACATCAACTGCCTCGAGTTGTTGGCAATGCTGGACCACCTTCCCGACCCCTTTTTAGGGACCTGGTGGTGAACCTGCAAGCGCTGCCCCAGGAGGAGGCAGACCCAGCCTTGTCATTGCTGTGTCCGGTGCGCGCTTTACACATCTATTTGGATCGCACGCAGAGCTTTAGAATCTGTGAGCAGCTCTTTGTCTGCTTTGGCGCACAGCGGAAAGGAAGCGCTGTCTCAAAGCACATAGCGCCTTTCACCTCCTCTGAGCTGAAGACGAGCACCATTAATTCCCAGTAGTGTTCACAAACTATGTTCCCTGGTTGACTTCCTCCGAGCCCTGTGGCAGTCGAGTTTTCGGAGAGACTCACTGCTGGCTCAGTACACGTGCTAAATAAGAGCCCTGTTTTGGGGTAGGTGCTCCTCATGTGGCGGTTCCCTGTAAGGTAACCCCATGCGATATATATCTTCCGCTAATTCATTTCCCTGTTGGCAAACTGCGTCTTCCTTGGGCAGAGCCCCTCTGCCCCAGTCTCCATGTTTGTAGTAACTCCTTCCCTGTTGGGTAGGATCTACCATGAGACTCTCCATTGTTGGCAAGACCATGTGACCGTATTTTTTCCACTTAAATATCCCCCCCTCTTTGGGCGAGGTGTGGTCTCCGTGGTGTCCTCCCCTTGGGAGGGACACCCCCCGACTAGACCTGGTGGCCCAGTCGGATAATTGTTTTTTAGGGAGTGAGAAAAAAAGGGGAAGAGAGGCCAACGACTGGGTTAGCCTGTCTCTATCTTTTGGGTAGTCGACTTGTCCCCAAAGCGCCGTTCGACGTTTTTTACGACCTAAAATTGTGACCCACGTGAATTGTGTAAATCCTAAAAAAAAAAAAAAAAAAAAACATTAAAGATGATGTGCTGCTTCCAGCCTGATCCATTTCTCGTGCAGCACACGCTGAAAAATGTACTCTCGCACGAGAAGCAAAAGTATCAATGGGAATCACTGGTCATGGTGCGGGAAGCAGAGTTGCGAAACATTGGATGGCAAGTTACTATGATTTGCTTTTTACGCTTTAGTCCTCTTTAAACCTCTGCATGCCTACAACTACTTTGTGTCACATGTGAGTGAAAAAAATGACATTTGAGCCACATCAGTGGCGGTGTGAACGTAGACTTTATTGTTCCAGGCAAACAGACATTTTCAAGTTCAGGAATTAAACACCTCACCTGTCTACACCTGGCACATCCATTTACGTGCCACAACAGCTTGAGGCTGTCTGCAGTGGATGTCAAAGCAAATGTTCTAAAGTGGTCCATTTGTCTTGCTGGCAGGAGTGCCAGTGTATGCAGTGCAAAATATACTGGGAATCCATTTGTTGTCTGGGTGACATGCTTCAACGGACACTTCCAGTGTAGACAGCATCATTATAGGGTTTGTGGATTATAATGGGGTTTGCGACGCAAGTGAGTCCGGTCTTAACTGTCACCGGACCACGTTGACGTTAATTTCACTCAACAAATATGTATGGTCTGAGTACGCAGTAAATGGCTATTGTGCGTAAAATATATACCTAAATGTTCCACATTATTTTTTTTTACCCTGCCATTTCATCAAGTAGGCTACTTTTCAAAGAAATGCCAGCTGTTAAAGTGGTTATTCTGTGAGTGGATGTCATGTTTTAGGACAATATACTAGGTTTACGTTTATCATAGGCCTCTTTCTATCCTAGCTATTGTTTTTTTAATCATAACTGTTATGGGCTAACTTGACTGAACAGCTGTAATGGTTTGTAGTATATCTAATGCAAGTCACAAAACTTGCACAATGTCTCTGCACATTTTATTTTTAGACTTGCTCACCAAGGCTTGCTTGTCAATTATTTTCAGTCCTGACTGTTTGCCTATAATATGTTGGGTAACTTTTATTGGGTGAATTTTGTTTAGAATAGGTTATTAGGTTTGTTCTTATTGGTCCTGCACTGTTCATTCAATTGTTTTCATTAGATGTGCCTGATTGCAGGTGTCAGAAGACAGAATAACAGAAAAGGTGTGTGAAAGGCTAAATAGACTAAACAGAATAGAAAGTTCCCAATTTTATAACTTCTGCACTCCATTTGAGTAGTTTTGTGCTCATCAACAGCTATCTGTCAAGAATTTAAATCCTCCAAAAATTATGTAACAATCATATTATCAATCATAGATTATTTTGGGGGCCTGGGTAGCTCAGTGGTAAAGACGCTGGCTACCACCCCTGGAGTCGCGAGTTTGAGTGACTCCAGCCAGGTCTCCTAAGCAACCAAATTGGCCCGGTTGCAAGGGAGGGTAGGGTCACATGGGGTAACCTCCTTGTGATCGCTATAATGTGGTTCACTCTCTGTGGGGTGTGTGGCGAGTTGGGCGTGGATGCCGCGGTGGATGGCGTGAAGCCTCCACACGTGCCATGTCTCCGTGGCAACGTGCTCAAGCCACATGTTAAAATGCGTGGATTGACTGTCTTGGACGTGGAGGCAGCTGGGATTCGTCCTCCACCACCCGGATTGAGTAACTACACCACCACGAGGACTTGGAGCGCTTTGGGAATTAGGCATTCCAAATTGGGGGAAAAAAAAAATCATAGATTATGTAAAGATATACTGTATTTTTGACTGTTGTAGGACATGTAGTCCAGCAACCATGGATGACATGTCCACGTTAGGGATGTGCGAGTCTAGTCGACTAAACTGTTCTGATGCTGCTAGTCGACACTGGAATTACTAGTTGGTTAATATTTCCCCCCATTTAAACTGATCAACATTTTTACACATTTACGTTTGGCTTTATATTTTTTACAGAGGCTGCACTTAAATTACTGTCATATTAATATTACATATTTTAAATAGAATTAATAATACAATTATTATTTTAAAAAAGAGGATATCTGGAGCAGATACAGAGTTTTATTTCACCTCAGACTGCGCGTGCTGCTTCCCTCTCTCACTCACTGCGCGCGCAGGAAAACGTCCTCTCGCTAGACAAGAAAACTCAAAGTAGTTATGAAATCACTTCGGTGGTGCGGGAATCGGCTTTCCAAATGTTTGAAAGTCCCTAAGGATGTTTTCACATTTGAGTCTTCTTTACATCTGTGCATGCTTGGATGTTATTTTCCCGCTGAGCAGGCTTTTTCAAGCGCAGGATAGACGCCTCAGGTGAGTCAAGTCCCGTCTTTCACCGGACCATGTCCACGTGTTAATTTTACTCAAACATTTATGCTTTGAGTGAGTAAGACTAGGTATGCATTTTATTTTTTAATCTGCTGATTAAGAAGGCTATTTTCAATGAGGTGCCGACTGCTTAATGTGTTAAACTATCTTTTATTCTGTGTTCACGTCATGTTTAGAATACATTAGGTTTATTGTAGGCTACATCGCAGGCCTATTTTTTCTATCCTATAGCTACTTTTTTTTTTTTTAACATCGTAACTGTTATTGGTTAACGTTCTTTACCGAACAGCTGTCATATTAGGTCAATGGTTAATGCACGACTGCACGTTGTGAAATACGCGTGACTTTTCAGCACATTTTTTTCTCTCTCATAGATTTGGCTTAGTCTTCCTGTTAATTATTTTCAACAATGTCCTGACTGTTTTAATATGTTAAGTAACTAATGTGGTGAATTCAGTTTAGAACGGGCTGGGTTGTTCCATTGATCCTGCACTATTCATTCAATTGTTTTCAATAAATATGCCTGTTAAATACTCACTAACGCTGATACAGTGAATGCGTGTTATGTTCTATATTTAATGTACAGTGATCCTAATTCAAGGCGAGCACGTCGCAGATAAATGCCCCTTTTCAGTGGAATTTACCATCGGATTTGGAATAGATTAAGTATTTTAAATGGGTCGCATAAACACATTCATTTTGACGGTTGGTTTCTTTTTAGACTAGTCAACTTCAAAAGTTTCATTTAGACATCAGTGAAATTATTTATCACATTTACTCAACAAAAAAAATATTTAATCAAATCAATTGTACATACAGTGATAGTGAATAAGACATTTACTCATAGTACACGCGAAGCACTTTTACCTTGGGCTGCATCCGAAAATGTAGGCAGCTGACTTGCTACCTTGCTGCCTAATCAGTTATTGGCTTAGTCTAGGGTTAGTTTAAATGGCCTGGATCACCTGCTTGGATTGTCACAGACTGACCATCATGATTTGTGAATCAGAGGAACTTCTGATCCTGATCCTGAAGTTTCAGATGGTTTTGATTCTGGCTGATAGAATACACGCTTCAGAGGAAGATATTAGATGAGCGCTTGACGAGAAGAAAACACTGGATTTTCATGAGGTTCGTGAATGACATCTGTTTAAACGAGATATCTGCATATTTGCAAATGGTATATAATAGACGTTTTATTGATATTTGCCTTTTTATCATTAGAAAAGTGATGGGGAACTGTTGAGGAGAGACTGTTAGAATACGTGCTTCAGAGGAAGATATTAGATGAGCGCTTGACGAGAAAACACTGGATTTTCAAGAGGTTCGTGAATGACATCTGTTTAAATAAGATGTGCATATTAGCAGATGGAATATGATATGCGGACCGTTTAAATGAGACTGTGTTGCACACCGGTCTGTTATTGTAGTAACACGATGGCACAAAACAAACTATGACTGCTCGTTTACATGTCTCAGTCACTTCACATGCTAGCAGGTGATTCTCAGTGCCCTCTGCGATATATCGGTTGACCACTACAACATATGCATAGTATGAATTTGAAATGTTCTATCATATACATATACAACATGTAATTTTAAATTGCAAAAATGTTTTAGACGTACAAAATTCTCAATCATCATGTTATCATATTTAGTTATCTTTTTAATCTTCTATTTATCTTTCTTTGTTCCATTGTATGTTTCAATGTTCATGCTGATTACAGAGCAAGACGTAGTCGAGACACAACCACCAAAGACCTCCATCTCTGGGGCCGTTCACTCTGAACGCATTCATCTTTTTCTATGCAAGCATGTATTTGATCAACGTCTTCGAGTGTTGCACTGTGTCTTGCTGATTTTCCAGCATCTTGAGCAGCAACGATACATTTTTTAGACAAGGTGTTAATTTAAAAGGAAATTCAAAATGTGTCTTGAGACAATCGTTCTGTTTCATGTACTGTGCCTGTTTTAGCCCGAGAATGTATGTGATCATCAGTGCTTGGCACATATTCAAAATCTGAATGCTCATTTTAGCATTCGAATGTGCATTTTTGTATTAAATTTGACATTTTAATTTGACCACCTAAATTCTCTGTGATACTGGAGTCTGGACATTAGAATAAAAAAACCGACAATACACACTTTAAATTAGTGTTTGAAATAACTATTTAAATTTTATATTATGTAGTTTTAAAGTGATAGCACTGTTTTTCTTTCAAACATAACTGTACAATTGCTGGGTTTCCATCCACCCAAAGCAAAGACAACATTCAGCTGCTCATGACAAGGCGGGCTCTTTCAAAATAATTTGCATGATGTAGGTAAACACGCAACGATTTGCATTTCCTTTAGTCTTTTAGAAATGCACTTAAATGCAAAACATTTGGATTGAAATCCAGGTAATAACATCTAGCCTCAACACAGAAAAACTATCAATAACTGTTTCCATCCAAGGATTTTTAAAAGTTTTAGTGCATCAAAATCAGCTGATGGAAACGCAAATTAATCACTAAAATTTCACAAGTGTCCACATAATATTTTTCCGTTTAACTCTAACGCATAAACTCTGTCGTTCCTCAAATGTCACGAAAAACTGGTTTGGAAACACTGTCGAAAATTGTCATTAATGCAAAAATATAGTGTTACATGAGTTTACCCCAATCGTTAGCCTGTAATCATGACGACAAGGTATACAGCATTGAAAGCCAATTTATTGTACGTGATTGTGGATTGAACTTAACAGCATATAGATCCGATGCTGCAGATATGACACTTCTAGGAGTGCCAACACAAATATCTCATATCATGCACCGGTCATCGACAAGTGCACAGAGAACAAATGAATGGCCACTGTTCATGATTAATTTAATCATGGTAGACATCCGTTTATTTATGTAAAGTTGCTTTTCCACATCATTCAAAATAATAGACGGCAGTCACGGAATTGTCCCACAGTACAAAAAAAAACAGAATTTCTGTGCACGAAGATGTTTTAAATTAAAAATAAATACACAATACTAGAAGAAAAGCTTCAGTGTGCTTTTTTGAACACTAACAGCCCAATTCTATTATTGTTTAGTTTACTTTGGGGAAAAATGGAGGCACAATTCCTTGTATTAAATTAAATTAATTACCAAATGAAAAAAGCATTAAATTAAAATTAATTACCAAACGAAAAAATATTATTATGCTATCAGAAGGGCAACAGCTCCCGTTTGATTGCAATTCCTCGTCTTCTGATTGCGTTTATTTGTGAAATTAAAATGACAGTAAGCTGGCTAATTTCAATGAATTGTCTCAATACTCTCCCCATTTTACCAAAACTTCAGAGGAAAACAATTAGGGACATCTGGGAGGTGAATTAGCGATTAAACACACATTTCTGAATGGAAACATATTTATTTAGCGATAAACCAAAATTTATGCAACAGTTTTTTTTTTTTTTGTTTTTTTTTTTTAAGGCGACATCACACCATTTTTGTCAATAAAAGGCCATTTGAATGGTAACAGGCAGAAGATGACAAATTTAGCAAAATTTGTTTTACGTATTTTCACTTTGTCGATAACAAAATAGCGCAAAAATTGGATGGAAACTAGGCTATTGATGTTTTTTACTTCCCCTTCAATGCCTCATTAACTGGCGCACTTCCCGGGGGGACTTTTTTTTTTTTTTTTTTTTTTACTCTCTAGCCCCTTTCACTTTTTTTTTCTTACATTTATTGAAGTCAATGATTGATCAGTCACTTCCCAGCAAGACATAATGCAATCATGTACTGATTTAAGGTTATAATGTTCTTGGCAGATATAAAAAGAGACCTTAACTACCTTTTTAAGTAGTTAGTCCCAGTCAATTGTTTTTGTCTTCTGTAGAGGACATAATGTTTTTTATTTCTCTGAGACCACATGTAACATTTGAAATGTATGCACGTATCTTAAAGTGGACGCCCTAGGCTTTTTAGAGATACTGAGTGTTTTGTGGTTGGCCATGAAAACTTCTTCTCCTTGGTCTTAATGTGTGACTTCACAATTCAGCACATTTAATAGAAAGATAAGAATCTCCACAGGACATATCAAATTGGGACTTTAAATTTGTCAAAATGCATTGAAAATGTTACCAGAGGAAATCCTAATAGAGAGGACATTTCTGCTGAATCAGTTATGATGTTTACTGAAAATATATAGACATGTGATTTTTAATGTTCATGTATATTATTTCATAATTGACTGATTCACAAAGAAGAGAAAATGCGTGTATATGTCAGATGGTGGAGCTCTAGAGTATTGGAGATGAGATGTAACAGGTTTTTAAGCGTTTCGCTTCACTCTGCAGTGGAGTAGTTCTGGCATCATTTTGCTCTTCATGTCAAAGGTTTTATATTATGAGCAAGTGGTGATGTGACACTGCAAAACTACATTGCTCAAATGTTGCATGCTTGCAATGTAGACTGCAGCTTAAGGTCTGGCAGACTTTCAACAAACATGCAAGAACACACTTCGTTTACTGTGTGAATATCAAGAGTCGGCTCACAGCGCCCTCAGTAAACTCAACTTGATGCATTAGAGAGAGAGCTGATGTAATGGATTTACTGTCTGATAGAAAGACAACATTATTGATTTGTTTTTATTTATGTAGATTCATTTACTAATTCTCATCCACATGTTCAAGTGAATTTCATGCGTGCATTATGAAAGTGGAACTTGCAGGAGTAATTAGATCTGTGTGCAATCCTTGCAATCATGTGTCATGTTTTTTTAAATATTTGTATTTAGTCACAAAGTGCAACTGAATATCAAATCCCAAATTCAGTAGACTTCAGTGAGATTGAGCCGTTGCATTCATTGTCATGGCAGCACAGATTGAGAAGGGTGGACCTCTTGCTTTAACAACAGTAACTTTTGATATGAGAATACGGTGTGTTTACTGGTTCTGCAGCGGTGTTTCTTCTGTAATGCAAGTTCTTTTCTCTCTTCAGGCTCATAGCTGGCAGGGTCGCATAAGTGAACTGGAAGCAGCTCTCACTCAGGAGAAAGATTTGAGCTGCAGGTTACTGGCTGAGAAAGAGCGAGAAATTGCTGAGATCCGAGCAAGAATGCAGCAACAGCTAGACGAGTATGAGCAACTGCTGGATGTGAAACTGGCTCTGGACATGGAGATCAATGCTTACAGGAAACTGCTGGAGGGAGAGGAGGAGAGGTGACGCAAACCTACACCATTCATTCATAACGACAATCTGACCTTGTTTAGAGGTGACCTACAATAAAATTAACATCAATGTGATTGTATAGAGAGCTGTACTTCTCTAATGGTTTTGCTTCAGGAAGCAGAATTTTAGACAAAGTGGTGACCAAACACTGTACCAAAATTGTTTTTACAAAAGAAAACCAAATGTCCTTAAAATCAGACACTGAAGTTTATTAATATTACCATGAACTGCATATGTCCAACGATATGCAAAATTATCGTTTCTAAATGTCTCATTAATTTGGATTCTTTCATGCCATTAATTCAGCACACAAAACACATTGTGTTCGACACATCATTTTTCTCCTCACCGCAAGTGAATGTGTAATTTAGTCTGGGAGGTATTTTCTTTGACCTTTGTAGTTTTGTTGATGGTTTGTTGTGACTTTGTCTCGCATCCTGTCCATCTTCACATCTTTCTAATTTGATGAATTTCTACATCTGGTAGATTCTGGTTTTCCATACAGTATTCTGATAAAATTTAAAGCAATATTACATTGTTGCATTTTATTATTTGGGTAAAATGTGTGATTCTATTTTTATTTATTTTTTTTCAACCTACTTTCAGTTTCTGATTCTTTTTTTTTGGGGGGGGGGAACTGTCCAGATACAGTACAAATAATAAATTATTATTAAAAGCTGAAATTCTTGGGGGGGGGAACAAAACAATATAATGTAACCAATATCCAGCAAGCCATTTTGTTGTCATTTGACAAAAACAAACAAAACAGAAGACAATTTAGGTGTGTTCAACTTTATGCAGTGCGGCACAGACTGATTTGCGCTGGACTTGAATGTCGGTTAGAAATTTTGTCCAACTTGAGACGGTGCAATCGCTGCATCACCAAGATGTATGCCATCAAAGTACTGCGAGAGCAATTCGAGAGCAGCCGTCTGGCTCAGCCGGCACAGCTTCTCCAGAGCGACTGCACGAGCTCTGAATGACTACACAGCTTATTTGAACTGGCCAGACTCACAACGTGACAAAGGTTACACGTGTTTCTTAGGCTGTGTTCACAATTGCATACTTCACATACTATTCTTACCACTTCTGCTGTGTCAGTCTATAAATAAGAGTATAAGAGTAATAAGAGTAGTATGGTAGTATGCCGTTAACAAGGTGTTTATTCTGACACCTGCAGTTCTGCGAAAACTCTAACAAATTCTTGTTTTTATAACAGTACATCTGTTTATGTAAGGGATAATCCACGGCTAGGTGTGCAAGAAGAACCATCTGATGCCTCCGCAAAGTGCATTTAAAATCATTTAACACACACCTTGCCATGGATTATCCTGC
This sequence comes from Myxocyprinus asiaticus, assembly GCF_019703515.2. Taxonomy (NCBI): domain Eukaryota; kingdom Metazoa; phylum Chordata; class Actinopteri; order Cypriniformes; family Catostomidae; genus Myxocyprinus; species Myxocyprinus asiaticus. Next base: position 411,848 of record NC_059386.1, read on the forward strand.
TTATATGATGGTCACTTGCTAGCATTGTTTAGTTAAAACTGTCATTAATTAATGCAGCACAAATTTTGACTAGAAGAAAAAAATTACAGTAACTTTATCCAGGTTGTTAGATCTAGAGTTTTGTCCGTTCTAAATCAGATTCAGAGATAAAGTAATGCAATAATATAGTTTTTTGGAGACCAAACACTCTTTAAAAACTGTGAATTTAAATACTCAATCCAGATATAATAATAGCCACATAATGTAGAAGGGTTGGCATTCCTGAGAACATGAAATATTCAATTCCTGTTCATTGTCATTTTCAAAATAATGAGGAAAAAGGGGCGTTGCTGAAGTGTAAAAGTTGCACTTACTGTTCAAGATGAGGAGAAAATCATCCAAAACACTCTATTCCTGCAGACTTTGACCTCTGAGACATCCAGATGGTATCCATTACGGCTGCACGATTGATTGAATTAAGAATAAAATTGCGATGCGGCCTTGCATGATTACTAAACTGTGAAAGGCTGCTTGTTATGAAACAATCTCCATTCAGAGCTTCAGTCAGCGATGTGTGATCTCATGGCATCCTCTAGTGGTTATATGTGCACATGTTGAGTAAAGCAGCCATTTTAGATGGATATTTATCATATTACAATATAAATCGTCTTGCTGGACAACGAAAGATGCCTTTGATTGGTCCCGATTACCTTCTGTCCACCTGGTGTCACAGTTGATTTAAAGACGACACTGCATGACTTGATGATATTGTTTTGTGATGTGATAGTTAATCTCAGCTCTGACACTATATTCACGTCCAGAGTTCGTTTGAATAGAGGCATAAAACTATCATAATGTGTCATAACGGAGGACAGTGAGAAGGTGCATTAATATAGAATGGTGAGTAAAACTGACTGGAACTAGCATTCAACAGTTTGAACTGCACACATTCCAGCCAGTCAGAATTGAGTAGTAGAACAGACCACAGTATAAATCATGTTATATTATATTGTCGAAGTAATATCATGTTTATTCATAAAAAAATAAATAAAAAAAAATGATTAAAAATACACTCTTTTTTTGGTAATAAAATTAATAAAGACTTTTATTGGACTTTCTTCTTGCACACCCAACAGGCACTGTATTAAGCAGCACATAAACCTTTCAAATGAATAATGTTTCTACATATTTTGTGTCAAATTCAAGCATCTGTCTATCTGAATTCCACTGCGTCTGCAAACATCACGTGATCTTCCGTGACTGGTGTAGGTTCAGCAGACTACTGTAAGCACAAAGTGTCCGGCTTGACGACTCTCTTTTCAACTCCTCCCCCGACCGCAACCGGCAAATCTCACCGATCAGTAAAATCGAGACGCAGTTCAAGTCGAACAATCTTTTTTTATTTATTTATTTATTTTATTATTATGCTGTGTTTTTAAAAAATTAAACCAACATGAACACACTACTACATTTCTATGTACTTGACATGTAAAATTTGAAATCTTTTAAAAATCTTATCACCTCAGACAACCTTATTTGTCATTGATCCATTAGCATGTAGCATTGTGTTTCCTGTGACCCATCAGTGGAGAATCACTGATATAGTTTAAGGTTGTTGTTCACCAAGAGTTTCTCATCAGTCTCGCATGTTGATGTTTACTGGTGGATCAAATGAACACACATACACACTTATAGTGTCATTGTCTGTTGTGTCAGGTTGAAGCTGTCTCCCAGTCCTTCATCTCGTGTGACGGTGTCTCGCGCATCCTCCAGTCACAGCGTTCGCACCACGCGTGGGAAGAGGAAGCGTGTGGATGTGGAGGAATCAGAGGCGAGCAGCAGTGTCAGTATTGCTCACTCGGCGTCCGCTACTGGAAACGTCTGTATCGATGAACTTGACGTGGATGGAAAATTCGTCCGCTTGTACAACAACTCTGAACAGGTGCAACGCTCATGACCACACAGTCTGTAAACTCTGACCCAAACCCGAGTAAGCTTCCTACCTAGTCAGCATTGTAAGGCATCATAGTTAAACTCCTGATGTGAGGGCTGTTCCAAAAGGTGGGCAGCAACATGATGCTCTCTTCTAAGACCATTTGTTTTGGACAGTTTCTAAGACCCCAATTCGATCCCAGAATGCATTGCAACAAGCTTTGTGGAAAAAAAAATCCATCCAAGATGGTGACAAACTGAGGTGCAGAATATAAATAAATGTTTCATTCAATATTGAAAGTATTGACAAAGTATAATTGGAAAAACGATAATTTCAAGTATTACAGTTATTAGAATATAATTTATCTAAATTGTTTTATCTTAATACAGCAATTGTAATTTAATTTGTATATGTCATATTTATTTAATTTTTATTATAATTATATATTTTCCAGCCATGTCTCCTAAGCAACCAAATTGGCCCGGTTGCTAGGGAGGGTAGAGTCACATGGGGTAACCTCCTCGTGGTCGCTATAATGTGGTTCACTCTCGGTGGGGTGCGTGGTGAGTTGTGCGTGGATGCCGCGGAGAATAGCGTGAAGCCTCCACACGACGTGATACAATGCGTGGATTAATAATAATTATTATATTTATATTTTTTGAAGAATTGAATACTTCAATAATCAATAGAAGTGTCTAATTAAAATGATCTATTTTATATTTTGTTTTAAAGGCTAACCTCTAACTAATAATTGTGAGTCCAGTCACAATTACAAATGAGCTGTCTATATAGGCTGTAGACGGCAAGCTAACTCACTGGGTTTTGGAACAGAGTTAATGTTAAAGGTATAGTCCACCCTAAAATGAACTCTTATGCCATCTCTAAATCATAAGACTGACTTTTCTTCTGTGGAACAAAGATATTTTGATGGAGATTTGATGTGAAAGTCAATGGGGTCCAACACTTTCAAGCTCCAAAAAGGACAAAGGCAGCATAAAGTTAATCCATGTCTTCTGAAGTGATATGGTTTTGGGTGAGAAACAGACCGAAATCGAACTCAATTTTCACTATAAACCTTAACATCAGCAGTCCCCTTGGCTATCATGATTTGAAGTTCGAAAACACTTCCTGTAGTGCCGTCTAGCGCTCTGTGCATACGTCAAGCACTAGGAAGTGTAATTGCTTGTAATCATGATTGCCGAGGAGACTTTTTTTGGAGCTTGAAAGGGCTGGAACCCATTAACTTGTATGGATATATTCACATCATATCTCCAAATATCTTTTGTTTTCGGCAGAAGTCAGACGAATTTGAGACAGCAGAATAGTGAGAATTTTCATTTTCATGTGAATTTTAATAAATATTTATTCACCAGAAAAGAGGTGTTTTAATGTGATTAATTTGAATAAAACTCCACTGTATGTCTGTGATTATTTCAGGATCAGCTGATGGGTGGATTTCACCTCATCAGAACTATTGCTGATGTTTCTGCTACATTCAAATTCACAGCCAAATACATCCTGAAAGCTGGACAGAAAGTGACGGTATGACCCGCACATTTCACTGATGTCATATGCTCTCCAGGAATAAACAGTCTTTTATAAGCGTGTTCTTGGCCAGATGAAGACAGTTTCAAAAGACATTTGGTGAAAAACTTAATGAATGAATAAAGAGGATGCTTAAGAGACATGAGCGTCTGTGATTCAAATATCGGAGACAATTTCCTAGATGTCTGCACTCAACAGGGTTCCCACAGTCATGGAAAGCCTGGAAATATCAGGGAATGGTTTTTTGTGTTTTCCAGTCCTGAAATCTGAAGTCATGGATATTTCTATAGTAAATATGTTGTTTCTACTTATGCTCTGCTCTACACAAGCTCCAACCAAGAGAAATATTTTAGAGTCTCTTCTCAAGCCAGTTTGTTTGAAATGGTTCAGAAATTGATCTGAATGATTTGTTGGCAATTCAGTCTGAATCAAATTTGATTCTTAATCACTTTCAAGATATCATAAGTGTAGGGCTTTACTGGTTGTTTAGATCAGTGTTACTATCAGAAATAATAATTATTTCTATAGTTATTAATCAATATTTAAATTAATTAATTGGATCTAACTCATTAAAACCTCATATGGGACTCCAGTAAATGTAGTGTGCTACGTTTAGGAGCAAGTTTGGTTATTAGCAATAATTAATAGTTATCAAAGGTAATTATTATTAAAATCAATAGAACATTGATGAGAATCAATGTTAGCTTTTTTTTTAAATCCTTTAAATCAACAGTTATCAAAGGTAATCGTTAATTGTTAACATCAATGAAACATTAATTAAAATTAACACTAGCTTATTGATCATTCAAATTAAATCAAAGATAATTATCAATTATCAAAAATCAATAGAATATTAATAAGGATTAACATTGACGGGGCACCACCCTGGAATCAGGGACTAATAACCGAATATTAAAACAGTCTGAATATTAGATTGTTTTCTTAGGAAAATCGACATCCGAAGAATATCGATTTTCAGGAAAAAAAAACAATGAATGAAGGTTTGAATCCGAGCACTGACATCCTGTCAGCATGACACAGGCGTATGCAAAACAAACCAAAACACTTCTCTTTGTAATATAAACAAAGTTTATTTATGCAGTAATATCAATTAATAATTAATACAATGCAGTCAATAAACTTCCGACTTACAACTACAAATAAACAGTGATATGATTAGATATGGAAATAAAAATAATCCTATAACACATAAGTTGTGTGTGTGACAGTGTGTGTGTGTGTGTGTGTGTGTGTGTGTGTGTGTGTCAGTGTGGTTAGTGAGAGAGAGAGAGATAGAGAGAGATTATTATGTGACAGCCCGAAAGCTGATTTCGCGATAGCTGGATATAAAGCAGCCATGTTCATCACTCAGAGACGCGGTTTTACGAGCGGGACTCGTAAAAGTCCTGCGTTATTTGACTCTAATGGATGAACTCAGTTTCTGTCTCACCCGCAATGGCGAAAATGCACAACAATCCAATTTGGTTGGACCACAATACAGCAAAACAAATTCGTGATGATTAATACCCTGAGTATTAATAATGAGCGGACATGGCGGTCCGTAAACTGTACAAGCAAAAAACCTTGAAACACAAGAATAACAAACTATAATATTCTATCTCTGCCCAGACGTAACCTCTTACTTGAATCGCATGAGGACACAGGTAGAATGTGTTTTCCTCCGTCCTTTAACTTTGACCCGGTTCCTTGAGGCTCGGGTGATGACAGGAGGCCGTTTCCTCGCGCTGTCGGTGGGCGGTACGGCTGTTGATTCTCAGAGGGCGGTACGGCTGTTGATTCACGGCGGGATGGCGGAGAACTCAGAAATGTTGACTTGATTGAAGATGGAAGAGAAATCTTTAATCTCTTCACTTCTGTAGGCCAACGGATGAAGATGCGAATTGCTCAGCGGTCTCCTTCGGATCCATCAGAGTGTTCGGTTGAACACAGAGTAATCTCAACTCGTGCAGCGAGATGGAGATTGTATGGCTACAGTTTCAAGTCGGACATTACTTCCTTATGCCACGAGGCTGCACCGGAGAGCAGCAAAAAGCTACGTCCGTATTCGGTGAACGAAGTCGCTGGAAGCAACTCTGGAAGCATTTCAGAATTATTTGAAGTCCTGATGATGTCATGTTTGAGGGACATTCTGTGGTGTGCCTCATCCAATAGGAGTTGAGCGCTCGATCCTTTAGTGAGCAAGGCTTCATGGATCTGTAGTCTGTTTTGGACTCCCTTTGTTTGATTTTGGCGCGATTTTTATCAGTAAAATTTACGACTTAGAAGGTGGGGGCTTGAGTTATGTTTTTATGACTGTTAGGCCTGCCTTTGTCTTCTATCTGAACACATGAGGCCCAACATTCCCCCCTTTGTTCTGAAGAGTTGGTTGTTGTCCAGCATCTTTAGAGCAACTGAAGGGCCGAACAGTTCTTGTCAGTTCACAGTAACCTGTGGGTTACGCCATCCATGTATTCCTGATAGGAAAGAGAAATGGTTGCACAGTCCATACAGTTCATTAGAGTTCACAGAGGTTTTATCGTCTGGACAGAGAGTGAGGCACATCTGGGCATAGAACTTCTAGCTAATTCTAAAACTACATTCATCACACATAAACATTTCAAGTTATTGGAAGGCACAGCATTAACCATAACACAATCCTTTGTTGTTCTTTGGTCATAACACAATCAAAGTAGAACCTGACATTGGTTACTAGAAACAAAATGTTAGAAGAAAGGAGGGTTAAAGGTTAAAAGGCTTATCCTTGGAAATGATGGGGTTAACCTGTGGGATGGGCTCAGACTGGCGTGTAAAACGCGGCTGTATGAGAAGTGAGTCCAGTCTGGTCTGTAGGTGTTGAATGTACCTGTACATGGCGTGTGCAATAATTGCGATGGGCCAACCACTAAGGAGGAGCCAGAGGGCAACCAAACTGATAGGGTGTTCTCGGTAAGATCTGCTTATGTGACTATGAAATATAGTGGTCAAGCCAGTCGGTTTGAGACTGAACTTCACTAATTCCATCCCTTCAGCCTGAAGCAGCTGTTGAAGGGTGTCATCAACGGTGAGGCTGTGACCTCTAAATGCATCCATTATCTCAATTTCTGCGTCACGTTTGTCGACTTTGAGATGATGGAGGACAATATTGTCAATGTGCACGATGGCTCCTTGGGGAACCATTAAGAACACTGTTTGGTTTGGTAGCCTTAGTTTAGTGGCCTTAGCTTAGTGGTTGTATCATGGCAGTCGTATGACTTCGGTGGCTGGTGTGTTAACGAGCCAGCGACTGCCTGCTCGCTCTACCTTTGTCTCTGTTCCTTCATCTTTGATGGACATGCTATCATGACACTTGTTCATGGAATTCGGCTCTTTGGCCGCAGAGGTAGTTAGTCACCTCTCTAATAAAGGGGTTGCGTTTTGACAAACCCAATGAATGTACTTTTTCTTGGTACACATGTTTAGGTTAGAGATAAGGTAGAGCGAGGGGTCCTCATGATGGTAGGTGAGTGTTGGTGGTGTTTTGAGGTGAATGTGTACATTACCTCTCTGAAAACCAACATTAAATACAGATTTTAGTCTATATATATTCTGCCTATGACAGTAGATTGAGGATAAATCCTATTTTGAGGTTCTGAGGATTTACATGGATTGGAATTTCAATGCCAAAACTATATGCCATGTGTATCTGTGAAGGTTGCACAATGGAGGTAGTAGCAGATTTAAGGATTTGTTCGAAAAGGTCTAGGGATACCAGGTAAGCTGGAATCCTTCCATCACTCAGACTGTTGACTGAGGAGCTAATTTCCCTGAGGTCCTGCATTAGATCTCTAACGATACACGCATAAGTTGTTTTCTCTGACAAAATCCCTAAAGTGTGCAAAGTGTTATTGATGAGAACGGATTGCAAATTTACAGTGACTATAGTACCCTGAAGGGTTTTACCCAGGCCCTGTAATTGTTCTTATTGGAGTCGTCGTCTCTGCTGGATTTTTGGACGATGGCGACGTGTGCATCTGAAGCTGGTGAACTGTTTTCTGGACCAAGTGGTCTCTGTATGTCAACCTGAGCCCACGTGTCCATGACGGCAGTCAATGAGCGGAGCAAATCGGTTCAGTAGGTCCTGGCCAACTAACGGTGGTTCTGTATTAATGGGACAATGTAAACAGGGTCCCTTGAAAGGTGTCAATCCAGGCCCGTTTTGTGATAGACGACCTATCTTGCGTGTAGCTTGTGACGCTTACGTTGCAGGTCTCTGTCTATAACGGTTTGCCAAGGGAGAGCTTTGCTCTAGCCACCTCTGCGAAGGTGTTGGAACCCATTAGACTATTTCGGAACCGGTGTTGAGTAGTGTGTGGGAGTTGAATGACCCATGTGTCAGGTGTTGCCCTTATGGTACAGATCGCCCAAGAAGGTCAGAAAAGAGGGTGTGGCATGTTAGGAGTGACTGTTTTGGGGAGCAACTTGGGCACTGTTCCCCTTTTCCCGACCTACAAAGTAAACTTTGGCGTTAACGGGTGGGGGTACATCGTCTAGTCATACTAACGGGGTTTCAGTGCCGTGTTCCTTTGAGGAGGTCGACGGACCTGGTGAACAACGGAGCACGTCAAGCTTAGTTACTAACTCAGTCAAGCGTCTCCTAATATCCTCCATTTCATCTCTCAAATCTTGTTCTCTGAGGGGATTTGAAACCTTTCCTACCCACTCACCTTCTTTTTTGGGTTTTCGTTCGAAACATGCATTTCCTTTCGGCCGGCGAACGTTTTGTTGTTTAGGCCTGCCGTGACCCTGGGGGTGTGTCTGGTTACCACCCCCCTGGTTCTGTTGCTTACCCTGCTGGCGGGGTGATCGGCGCCTCTGGGGTCCGGTTCTAGCATTCACCTTAACGCGAGGCATTTCGTTGCCTTCAAGCGCTAGGTCTGCATATGAGGCTTGGATCCCCAGGGCTCTGGCGTCGCCTTCGTTCCCTCGGGCAGGGCGCACGCGTGTCTCCCATGCCAGTTGCGTGTACTTTCTGATTTCCTGCATGGTGGGGTTGCCCATTCTGCAGTGCATCATGACGTCATATCGCACGCACTCGTGGAGGTTGTGAAGGAAAAGAGACTTGAAAGCTCGTTCCTCCTCCAGACCTGGTGCATTACTTCCTTGGAAGTACGTGGTTCTCAGGTGTCTATAATACTCACGCGGAGGCTCGTGCCTCTTCTGGGAGATGGCGAAAGCAGCTATGGTAGTGGAGGCTTCGTCGATATACAGCGAATACTCCTTGCGTAGGGCTTTACACAGAGCTGAGTAGCGGTTTCGTGTACCAGTCGGTAGCGTTTCCATGAACGCATGGACACTCCTTACCGTGGTCTTCCATATGAGCTTGAGTTTTTCGCGCGACGAAGCGTAAGGCAAATCAATCAGGCAGTGCTCAATTTCCCTAAGATAATTGTCGATGTTTGAATCTCGATTACTTGGGTCAAAGCGTTCTATGTCCCCTGCGAGGGACTCGAGTTGTCGGATGCGCAAGCGTTGGTGTCGGTATGACCACGGGTCGTCCGAGTCATCCGAAACATCATAGTCACTCGGATCTCTATAGCGATGAGGACGACTTCCTCCCCTTCGTGGTGGGGAAGGAGTCCAGTCGACGCGTGGGGGTGGACCCCGGGTTGTGTACAGCTCCCTGGCTAATGGGATCTTTGAGCTGCTTACACCACTCTGGGCTTGAAAATAATTGTCCCCCCTTCGTGGTGTGGAATCAGTCGGTTTGAAACGCACGGTGTCGTGACTGAAAAATGACTGAGGAGGGCAACTATAAGGAGGGGCACCTGCATCCAACCAGCGGGCCGCTGGAGGATTTTGAAAGGTGTCTTGGAGGACGAAGTCAGAGACTGTACCACTAGGGGCAGCTCGGCTCCTAGCGTGTGTTCCTGGGTTTCTCAGGGGCACATTTCTACGCGTATCGCTAAAAAGGGAGCCCTCTTCTATGTCAGATGTCGTGCGGTGCGTTTCAGCTGCACTTACCTGATCTGACTCTTAGCTGGGCAGCTTGAAGCTGCCTGCGCAGGGCTTCGTTTTCCTCCTGCATCCGGGCATTATCTTCTTGTGCCTGGACTTTCTCAGCTTGAGTGCACCTAATTTCTTGGTGCAGGCTGAGATTTTCCCTCTGGACCGCATGATAGCTGCTCTGCAGCTGTGCGAGCTGGGCCTGGTGCTCGGCGGTTTGCAGTTGGGTTTTGCGGTGATGAAGAAGGAACATTTGGCCCACAAGGTCCAGGATTGTGCGCATTGGCTTCCCGACCGGGTTGTTGACATAATCAACTAGTTCCTGCAATGCTTCATCACAACGACTAATTGTAGCCGTTAAGGTTATTTCTCTCCTCTATGGAGAGACGGAGGACAGCAGCAACTACATCTTGCAGTGCTGGGTCGACTAACCTCTGTGGAGCTTCAACTCCAGTCACACAGGGCGATTGGTGACTCATTTTACTGGGGCCGTAAAAATTCTTGTGATAGTGACTCTGACAGCTTGTTGTTTTAAGTTGATCTAATGCTAACACGAAAGCACAGGTGAGAGGCTTCGACCTGTGGCTTACGGTCTACTGTTATGTAATGTGCAAATTTCACTGCGTTCTCTCTTTGGTGGACGTCAATGAAGTGACTTGGCACCTCTCTGTAACATTTAGATGAAAGCGTTAGAAGTTAAATAACAACAACAGCAGGTTTTAAGCAGACTATAGTAAATTTACCAACCCCTAATTCACTCTTAAGAGCACTTTCACACCACACTGGCTTATGTTTGGCAAGTTTTGAGAAGTAAATTGTCAAACAGAACCAAACTTTGAAGTAAAGATTTCAAGTTATTACTTTGGATTCTTATGCATACACACTGTGACAGAACTGGCACGTAGGATGCCTCACACGGGGCACCAGTTATTAGTGTAGGGCTTTACTGGTTGTTTAGATCAGTGTTACTATCAGAAATAATTAATAATTATTTCTGTAGTTATTAATCAATATTTAAATTGATTAATTGGATTTAACTCATTAAAACCTCATATGGGGCTCCAGTAAATGTAGTGTGCTACATTTAGGAGCAAGTTTGGTTATTAGCAATAATTAATAGTTATCAAAGATAATTATTAATTATTAAAATCAATAGAACATTGAGAATCAATGTTACCTTTTTTTTTAAATCCTTTAAATCAACAGTTATCAAAGGTAATCGTTAATTGTTAACATCGATGAAACATTAATTAAAATTAACACTAGCTTATTGATCATTCAAATTCAATCAAAGATAATTATCAATTATCAAAAATCAATAGAATATTAATAAGGATTAACATTGACGGGGCACCACCCTGGAATCAGGGACTAATAACCAGATAGTAAAACAGTCTCAATATTAGATTGTTTTCTTAGGAAAATCGACATCCGAAGAATATCGATTTTCGGGAAAAAAAACAATGAAAGAAGGTTTGAATCCGAGCACTGACATCCCGTCAGCATGACACAGGCGTATGCAAAACAAACCAAAACACTTCTCTTTGTAATATAAACAAAGTTTATTTATGCAGTAATATCAATTAATAATTAATACAATGCAGTCAATAAACTTCCGACTTACAACTACAAACTAAACAGTGATATGATTAGATATGGAAATCAAAATAATCCTATAACACATAAGGTGTGTGTGTGTCAGTGTGGTTAGTGAGAGAGAGAGAGAGAGATTATTAAGTGACAGCCCGAAAGCTGATTTCGCGATAGCTGGAGATAAAGCAGCCGTGTTCATCACTCAGAGACGCGGTTTTACGAGCGGGACTCGTAAAAGTCCTGTGTTATTTGACTCTAATGGATGAACTCAGTTTCTGTCTCACCCGCAATGGCGAAAATGTACAACAATCCAATTTGGTTGGACCACAATACAGCAAAACAAATTTGTGATGATTAATACCCTGAGTATTAATAATGAGCAGACATGGCGGTCTGTAAACTGTACAAGCAAAAACCTTGAAACACAAGAATAACACACTATAATATTCTATCTCTGCCCAGACATAACCTCTTACTTGAATCACATGAGGACACAGGTAGAATGTGTTTTCCTCCGTCCTTTAACTTTGACCCGGTTTCTTGAGGCTCGTGTGATGACGAGAGGACGTTTCCTCGCGCTGTCGGCGGGCGGTACGGCTGTTGATTCTCAGAGGGCGGTACGGCTGTTGATTCTCGGCGGGCTGGCGGAGAACTCAGAAATGTCGACTTGATTGAAGATGGAAGAGAAATCTTTAATCTCTTCACTTCTGTAGGCCAACGGATGAAGATGCGAATTGCTCGGCGGTCTCCTTCGGATCTGTTAGAGTGTTCGGTTGAACACAGAGTAATCTCAACTCGTCCAGCGAGATGGAGATTGTATGGCTACAGTTTCAAGTCGGACATTACTTCCTTATGCCACGAGGTTGCACCGGAGAGCAGCAAAAAGCTACGTCCGTATTCGGTGAACGAAGTCGCTGGAAGCAACTCTGGAAGCATTTCAGAATTATTTGAACTCCTGATGATGTCATGTTTGAGGGACATTCTGTGGTGTGCCTCATCCAATAGGAGTTGAGCGCTCGATCCTTTAGTGAGCAAGGCTTCATGGATCTGTAGTCTGTTTTGGACTCCCTTTGTTTGATTTTGGCGCGAATTTTATCAGTAAAATTTACGACTTAGAAGGTGGGGGCTTGAGTTAGGTTTTTATGACTGTTAGGCCTGCCTTTGTCTTCTATCTGAACACATGAGGCCCAACATAAGTCATGGAAATGAATTGGTCAAAAAGGATTGAACCCCGACTGCAGGTCTTGTACAAGTGCCGTAAGTTCATCCAGTGGTGGAAGTGTAGAAGTTGTTCCACTTAATGTTTCTGGAGCTTTAAATGAAGAGATTTGTTCAGTTTAACATTATGACCTGACCTCCTTTACACATGTAATTGTAGCACTTCACACAGTCTCTATGTAATCAGAATGGAATGATTAACTCATCACTGGTGCTTTTATTGATTGATTGATTTGATCAGATCTGGGCGTGTAATGCGGGCGTGAGCTCCAGTCCTCCCACTGATCTGATCTGGAAGAACCAAAACGCGTGGGGAACCGGAGAGAACATTAAAGTAATTCTCATGAGTCCAGATGGAGAGGTGAGATGCCACCATCACTACAAACACAATTATTTGATTCTGGAAGACCTGAAGATTTACTTCAGATTTGATAGAGAATGTAATAGTCATACCATAATGGCACACTTGCAAATGGACTCTTATTTACTTAATACATTGGAATAACATACACAGATAAATCATTCACAACGGCCACTCTTCACCATCCAAATACATTTTTTGAATGTCCTGTTCCACTCAGAAATGTGTCAAAGTAAAATGGGTTGTAAATGGCATTTCATGTAGACTTCAAACGCACAAGTGTTCTGTGTCAGATTACTTGCATTGCAGAGATTGTCCAGCACTACATCTGTTCTGACATATGATTGTTCTTGCAGGAAGTGGCCATGAGGAGTACAGTGTTCAAGACTGCAGTGGAGGAGGAAGATGAACAGGAAGCTGAAGTCATTGAGGAGCATCTCTTTCACCAGCAGGTCTCACAGATCAGCTTCATCCATTATAGTTGAATGATGAATGTGTGTTGACGTGGATAAATAACTTCATGTTTTGCTGTGTGTTTATGCAGGGTGATCCCCATGCTGCTAAGAGAGGATGTTCTGTCATGTGATCCACACTACAGCCAATCAGAGCTGCTGCTCAACTCCCTGTTTTTCTCAACTATTTTCTGAGTGAAGATCTTTTCTGTTCGTCTCTGTTTTTAGCTTTTTCATTTCATTTGAATTTATTGTATTGTAAAATTGGATGAACCAAATATTTTTTCTTTTCCTGTATAAATTAGTTCTCTGAGAGTGAAACCCTTTTATAGACTCATTCACGTCAGGTTCTGTGACTAACCTTTTTTTTTTTTTTTATCATGTTTCTATTTTATAAGATGACATTTTTAGGTCTCTTTATAGACCAGTTTTTGTAGTTGGCTAATAATGGCTAATAGTTTTTAGTAAAAAATTAACTTTGCATGGTAGTTTGGAAATATTAGTGTGTTATTTTATTTAAAGCAGCTGTTTGTAAATAATTACATGATCTCACACTGAACCCAAAACATCTCTTCAGCAGTACGTGGTGACAGACGGACCGAGACCTTACAAACGAACATTTCCAACATATGGGACGTGATTGTCTTGGTCACATGTGTTAGGAAATATAGCCAATTGTTTGAAGAAGTTACTTTATTGTTAAACCCAGTGTTGTGTTTTTCTGAAGTTTCAGGTGTAATATTGGGTGTGATTGTGGAATGTAAACACCAGCCAAATCTCAAACCGATGTCATTAATAGTAAAGAGAAGTTTTGGGTCTAAAACGTGCGTTTCTTTTCACTGTAGTGAATGTCTCCTCCACAGACTTGCACAGAATGCATTGTTCAAGCCATTGAAAACACTGCCAGCCATTATGATCATTTGTCTCTGATGGTTTGAGCCATCACAGAAAGCTAATAAACCTCATCGAGATTCAGTACTGTATCTTGTTTTTATATGTATATATATATGATATGGACTAACGTATCAGTGGATTGCTGAAATTTTACTGTTTTTGTCTCTACTGTCTAACAAACACTAGCCTTATGCATATGTTTGATTATAAATTAACCTCTTATTTTAAGAATTGTGGATTGTCACTCGCATGCTTATTTTGCTGCAACCTTTATATTTGCAATGATCAAATAAAGGACTGATTTAATGGTATTTTCAGTGTTTTTCATTATCCGTAAAATGTTTGATTTATTCATTGACAGCTTTACCCCAAAGTGACTTAAAATGAGGACTGTAAAGGTACAGTAGTGATGGGAGAAACTAAGCTTTCCAAAACTTGCAAAAGTGAATCATTTTGCAAAGCATCCCCCCCACACTGAGTAGAGTAGAGCCCCTGCAGCAGGGCGCCCAGCTAACACACCACGTACTAGTTATGTAATTTTATGACTTACTGGCAACATGACTGTAATGTCCCAGGCCCGTAATTTCACCATGTTTCATGTAATACCTCGAAACAAATTGCGTTTGTTAAAGTTTTTGTTGTTGCTGTAGCAGTTGCATAACACCAAGTTTTGTACATCTGTATGTTTGGAAGAGGACAGTTAAATTGAACAAAAAGGGATAATATGAAATAAAATGTTAATAGTAATGCATTTCATGCATCCTTTGTTTTGTATCTGTTTGCTTTACAGTCTCAGATGATTATTTGGACATTACATTTTTGAATCCTCTGCTACAAAATACAAACCACAATTTGGGAGCGCGACATGTCAAATTCCTATGCTATGTGGCGGTCCTATGGATAAAGACAACACACAAACTTATATTAAACTTCATGAAAACACTTTTAGACCAGGATACACCATTTCTAAATCAAACAGGCTTCTTAAAGATTGCAATATTTAATACTTGATGTGATCCACATAATAGTTTGCTACAGTTGTGTAATGCTTTGTAGTAACTTGTAAAATGCTCAACTCGCAAAAATGGCCTACTTAACCCCCTATTATCTGGCCTAAATTTAGGCAGTGTATATGATCTGCACATGTAAGAGTGCCCACTGACAATTTTGTGCATTCCCCCACACATTAATGGTTAAAGAGTATAAAGATTTGACTCACATTTAGAAGATGCAGGGGCCATCACACCAACAAATAGTAAATAAGACAAAAGTGTACAACTATCAAAGTCCTTCGAGGTATTATATCCATAGGTGATTCACAAATATAAAGAATTCTATTTTTGGTTTCATACACTTTAAATAGCTTTACATTGGATTGGGCCAATAACCAAATTAAATTATTGACCCATCAACTAATGGGTAAACGGGTATTTGCACATCACCTGTGAGTGAGGTTCATACTATGTATTCAAAAAGGTTAAATAAATAGTTCACCCTAAACTGAAAATTGCAGTTTACTTAACCTCATTTCATACAGAACCCATATTAGTTTTTTCTTCCATAAAACACAAAATGAGCTGTTAGTCAGAGCTTCCAAGATTATATTTACCTTATTATGAGAGTGGGTAGTGCTTTATACCACCAAACTACAAAATAAAAAAAGGGAGAAAAACACACCATAAAAGTATAAGATAGTCATATAACTTGGATGGTAAATGCCAGTTCTCCTGAAGCCATTGCTTAATTAGAGAAACAGATCAAAATGTAATTCTTGTTCTCTGAATATGATCCCCTCTCCCAAAATGACAGAAAGCTACAACAGTGGAAGAGATTATCAGGTAATGATGACTTGGCTTGGAATATAAAGCACAACACATATATGCTGAATCAGAACCCCAGAGATTCTCTGAATTCTGCAATGTCATTTGCATTGAATTAATGCGATGACGGAACAACACGTGGGTGAGTACATGACCATTTTCATTTTTGGTATGATTGTGCAATATGTACCATTATCTCCCAGCACAGTGTAGAAAAACACAAAATAAATCAGTATTGTAATGTAATACAATTGTAATGTCAGCATTGGTGCATGTATGGAAATGACACATAAAAAATCTGGAAGTCATTATAGAGGTCAGACGACAATAATGCCAATGACACAGAAGCGAAACATCTCCTGTAAAAAGAAGATAGGAGGCAGGTAAGTATGTTTTGCTTGACTGGCCAACTGTTAATCATTAATTATCCCGCTATGATGCACATGAAAAACAGATTTGAGTTCAAATTCTATTTGCTTATTTGTAGATGTAAAATGATACAAGAGAGCAAGAGCACAAAAGTAGTAAAAATTACAGTACCCCAATGACCAGTGAAATTATGTATGCCCCGATGTGGTACCATTACTCAGAAATATTTGACAGATGAATACTATGATTCCAAGAGACACTTTAGTCCATTAAATAATTTCTTGTATTTTCTATAAAACTCCATGCTGTGTAAATCAAAACTGGTAAATATTAAGATATTATGATTATAAAAATAACAGATTACATTCTAGCAAGCCATAATGAGGCACTGCTCAATCCTCTGGCTGCATTCACACTGCAAGGCTTAATTTAATGAACAGAAAACGCTTAGTGACAATACACTTTCAAATATAACTAAGGTTTTTTTTTTTTTTTTTTAACAAACTTTTGGCCATATTAAAATTTCTTTTTTTTTTTTTTTTTGGCCCACTTGTTTACTTAAAACTAGGGCTGTCAAATTATTATTTGTAGTTAATTTAATTGGAAAAAAAACAAAAACAAAAAACATGAAAAATCCTATAGAATAATAATAATAAGAAGAAGAAGAATAACAATATCAAATAATATGCGTTATTACACGGCGCTGTGAAATACTCGATTCTGATTGGTCAATCGATACAAGCAGGCTGTGGCGCGAAATCTGAACTGCTGGAGCCTGATGTCTTGAGACTCGAGGCATCCTCTGACTAAGAGAGAGTACAATTCTGCTTTTTCCGACTATTATATTTGTTGTTTTGGTCAGAAAACTTATACAATTTGTTAAATTAGTTCCATAATAACGTTCTCTTTTTATATTATCTACTTTTTTCTCTACATAGTTACCGAGTTGATTCAATAATCAAGGTGAGTATACCGTTACTGTATAGGAAATCGCCCTCTATATCCTTATTCACTGTTCCCTACATTTATATTAAATATATGAGGTACTAAACCAACAATGTTTGTCGATTCACGTTGAACATCCTCCCCTCACAAATCGTAAATACACTTTAATATACACTTCAATAAATAAATACAATGACACTTTTTATTATAAAGTAATGAAATACTTCCGATTTAAATGTTTCTTGCAAAAAAAAAAAAAAAAATTAATTAATCAGAAAACGCATATACTTAACTGCAAAGCCGCTGCTGCAAACTTTATTTGTAAATGCATCAGTAACAATGCGCAGAGATGATGCAAAGGGAGCAAGTACATAATACAGCAGTCTATAGATAATGAAAAAAATAAAAGGAATCTGTATAAAACTAATTTTAAAATACATTTATAAAGAGTTTGTTATTGTATTGTAAATGTCATTGTAAAACTCTTAATTCATAGACTATTAAGAACTAAGGGTATTCAGACTTTTGAACAGGGGTAATTTCATTTTTTTCTGTGTTGCCATGTTTTGTTTTATAATTGTGCCACTTTGATATAACCTACAGTTGAATATGAATCCCATAAGAAATAAAAGAAATGTGTTTTGCCTGCTCACTCATGTTTTCTTTAAAAATGGTACATATATTACCAACTCTTCAAGGGTATGAAACTTTTGAGCACAACTGTATTTATGTTGCTATTTATTTGTATCTGACTTTTATTACCATATGCATATGCAAAACCGTATGCATGGTATTTGCTTTCAATCACCATTCATTCATTCATTCATTCATTCTATGAAAATTAGATTGAATGAAAGTAAATGGTAATTAATGCCAACACTCTAATTCTCCTTTTGTGTTCAATTATAATTTTCTATAGCATGCCACAAATCTGGTCATTAACATATTTAATAAGCCTGATGGCACTCTTTATACAAGAGCCTGATTGAGGTAACACAGTTTAACAGTAGTAGCATTTTAGAAATGTATTGTGAGGAATACAACTCTAATTTTGGAAACACATGGAGGTATTATCTTATAATATTTACAGAAATCATACACAATGAATAAGGAAAAGAGAGAACGTTCAAGGCAATATCTGAGATCCTGGAGAGCAGCCAAACGTGTTCTTGAAACTATAGCATAAAGTAACAGAATTAGATAGTCTGAGTGATCACACAGAACTAGTCACAGGGTGTCAGACTGACTCTGATGATACCTTAAGTTCTTTGGAGGACCATTTGTCCACTGAAGCATCATGCATATGGGAAGATAGTGACTGGGAGGGTGACTTTTGGAAGCAATGGACCTTGTGGAAAATAATGACATCACTGACCAGGAAAACAAAATGTCACTGGCAACAGATCTAACAACCTGGGTATTCCAGTTCAAAGTGAAAAACAATTGCTGTTGAAGATTCTTCAGCAACATGGCCACACATATCTTCCATCCTCTGCTCCTACTCTGCTGAAAACACCTAGGCATGTAGTGACAGTACAGAAATCTGGAATGGAATATTTACACTACCCACTGCATCAAAAGTTACTGGACTGCCTGGAGAAGTACCCTGTTGAAGAGCTACAGGACCATGACACAATTTATCTGTCATTCAACACTGATGGCCTACCATTGTTTAAGAGCTCAGGGAAAGTTATGTGGCCTGTCCTCTGTGCCATCCACCTGAATCCCATTTTTGTTATTCCTACAACATTAACTTGTGGAAACAAGCGGCCAAATGACCTGCATTTCTTGGACGATGTTGTAGCAGACCTCAAAGACCTCCTGTCTAGTGGCATTCAATGCAAAGGGAGAAAATACAGCGTAAATGTTCTCGTGTTCTGCATCGTCTGCGATGCTCCAGCAAAAGCCTTTGTCCGTGGCACAAAGCTGTGCTCTGGATATTATGGCTGCGATAAATGTGACCAAAAAGGCAAATGGTTTAATAAAGTCACCTTTCAGGACACCGAAAACCTTACTCCACACCGATGCATCATTCAGAAGCCAGTTTCAGCCGGAGCATCAAAACAACAGTACACCATTGGTCCAGCTATGCACTGATATGATCAAAAGCTTCCCAATTGATTATATGCATGCCCTGGGGGTGATGAAAAGGCTTCTTCTTAGTTGGACCAGTGGAGCAAGAGGAGTCAGGCTCTCCACCACCCAAAAACAAGAGGTAAGCAATAGGCTTCTTCAAATATGAAGTGAAATACTATTTTCATGACATTGTTTCATGTAAGAACAAGAATGTTTAATTCAATGTACATACATATATTCTGGGAGGAACAATAGGTAATATTTTAATAACATTAACATTGCTTTTCTTTTCCTTAGCATGTACTATATTGTGGAATTTACATAGGAGTCATCAGTTGGCATTGAAGCCCAGTGTTGGGTCTATGAAGTTGAAGGGGTATAACCATCCACAAATCCAACCCACATCAACAATATAATCTTGATCAAAATGGTTTAAATTGACTTAAGAAATTAATTCAATTAGCCTCTGAAAAGGAGTTACTCTGTTAACAGTAATCGAAGCAAACCTTCCAACTCCACCCCAACTGCAACCATGTAATTTTTTGTATTAACAAATACAACAAATAAAGCACCATTGGTATAGGAAATACACATTGTCTGCAAATATCAGTAATTGTTTTTTTCTGTTACACACTCAAATAGCCAAAGTCCTCACAGAATCTTCGCCGTATTCCACCTGTGACCTATCATTTCCCCCTTCACATAATTTGCCTGAAGGTAGAATTGAATCAATGATGTAACTGAATAGTACTGTATGATGCCTTCAAATGTTAAAGTTAACAACTGTGTATTCATCTTGCTTGCAGATGTTGATGAACCTCCCAGATCTTCCTCAATGGAAGCAACAGAGGACACAAATGGTAAAAATAAAAATAAATGCAGTTTACTGAACTCGTAGAAGACAATCAATAAGTTTACTGAATTGAGCATACACACAAAAACACCCTTGGCCTATGTATTACAAGTTATTTGTATACTACAGATATGAAACAGATATGCACATACAACTTTTAATTCAAATGATTCATTATACATAGACCAAGGGTGTTGTTTTTGGCTCATCCAACTAGCTGCTGTTTTTGTGTGTGCACTCCCAAGATAAGAAACTGATTGTCTCCTTCAAGTTTAGTAAACTGCAAATATCAGTCCTAGCACAAGTGGTGTGTTGCAATGCAACACATTAACAGTGTTGCATTCTAATGTTTAAAGGGTCATATTATCTTCTTTATAAAGAAAACTTTCTTCCTCTTCCTCTTCCTCTTTTTTAATTTATTTTTTAATTTTATTTTTTTTCTTCAAACTTACTGGTTTTGAGGTAATATACAGGTGCATCTCAATAAATTAGAATATCGTGGCAAAGTTCATTTATTTCAGTTATTCAACTCAAATTGTGAAACTCGTGTATTAAATAAATTCAGTGCACACAGACTGAAGTAGTTTAAGTCTTTGGTTCTTTTAATTGTGATGATTTTGGCTCACATTTAACAAAAACCCACCAATTCACTATCTCAAAAAATTAGAATATGGTGACATGCCAATCAGCTAATCAACTCAAAACACCTGCAAAGTGTTCCTGAGCCTTCAAAATGGTCTCTCAGTTTGGTTCACTAGGCTACACAATCATGGGGAAGACTGCTGATCTGACAGCTGTCCAGAAGACAATCATTGACACCCTTCACAAGGAGGGTAAGCCACAAACATTCATTGCCAAAGAAGCTGGCTGTTCACAGAGTGCTGTATCCAAGCATGTTAACAGAAAGTTGAGTGGAAGTCAAAAGTGTGGAAGAAAAAGATGCACAACCAACCGAGAGAACTGCAGCCTTATGAGGACTGTCAAGCAAAATCGATTCAAGAATTTGGGTGAACTTCACAAGGAATGGACTGAGGCTGGTGTCAAGGCATCAAGAGCCACCACACACAGACATGTCAAGGAATTTGGCTACTGTTGTCGTATTCCTCTTGTTAAGCCACTCCTGAACCACAGACAACGTCAGAGGCGTCTTACCTGGGCTAAGGAGAAGAAGAACTGGACTGTTGCCCAGTGTTCCAAAGTCCTCTTCTCAGATGAGAGCAAGTTTTGTATTTCATTTGGAAACCAAGGTCCTAGAGTCTGGAGGAAGGGTGGAGAAGCTCATAGCCCAAGTTGCTTGAAGTCCAGTGTTAAGTTTCCACAGTCTGTGATGATTTGGGGTGCAATGTCATCTGCTGGTGTTGGTCCATTGTGTTTTTTGAAAACCAAAGTCACTGCACCCGGTTACCAAGAAATTTGAGCACGTCATGCTTCCTTCTGCTGACCAGCTCTTTAAAGTTGCTGATTTCATTTTCCAGCAGGATTTGGCACCTGCCCACACTGCCAAAAGCACCAAAAGTTGGTTAAATGACCATGGTGTTGGTGTGCTTGACTGGCCAGCAAACTCACCAGACCTGAACCCCATAGAGAATCTATGGGGTATTGTCGAGAGGAAAATGAGAAACAAGAGACCAAAAAATGCAGATGAGCTGAAGGCCACTGTCAAAGAAACCTGGGCTTCCATACCACCTCAGCAGTGCCACAAACTGATCACCTCCATGCCACGCCGAATTGAGGCAGTAATTAAAGCAAAAGGAGCCCCTACCAAGTATTGAGTACATATACAGTAAATGAACATACTTTCCAGAAGGCCAACAATTCACTAAAAATGTTTTTTTTATTGGTCTTATGATGTATTCTAATTTTTTGAGATAGTGAATTGGTGGGTTTTTGTTAAATGTGAGCCAAAATCATCACAATTAAAAGAACCAAAGACTTAAACTACTTCAGTCTGTGTGCATTGAATTTATTTAATACACGAGTTTCACAATTTGAGTTGAATTACTGAAATAAATGAACTTTTCTACGCAACATTCTAATTTATTGAGATGCACCTGTACAGTATGTTGTAATATGAAAACATACTGTAAAAACTAAAATGTAGTTAAGTCTATCTACTTGTACAACAGATCATTTTCTGATGTTACCTTTTCAGAGGAGAGATAACCTTGGGCAAGGTCTTCCAGGGATGCCTCAATGCCAAAAGAGCCATCACTGTATTTACCTCTTACCCTTAGGTTAAAGGAATAGTTCACCCAAAAATGATCATTCTTATCATTTACTC
Source organism: Myxocyprinus asiaticus (assembly GCF_019703515.2). Taxonomy (NCBI): domain Eukaryota; kingdom Metazoa; phylum Chordata; class Actinopteri; order Cypriniformes; family Catostomidae; genus Myxocyprinus; species Myxocyprinus asiaticus. The sequence goes on from NC_059386.1 coordinate 434,149, forward strand.
ATCCTTAATGTAGTCTCAAACTTATGACTTGCTTTCTGCCCCAGAACACAAATTTTATGTTTTAATATTTTGATAGAGATATGATGTGAATATATCTTTATAATGCAAGTGAATGGTGACCAAACTTTCAAGCTCCAGAAAAGTACAGAAAAACACCATAATGGTAATCCACAGGTCTCCAGTGTCTTCTGAGGCAATATGATCAATTTTGGGTGAGAAATATACCAAAATGTAACTCCTTTTTCAAATCTTCTAAGCACAGTCATAATTTCATGTGACGCATGTATAAAATGCTAGGAAGTGTAATTGAAATTATGATCATTCTTAGAGACTATAATTGCAAGTAGTTACATTTTGGTTAGTTCTCACCCAAAATTTATCATGTTGCCTCAGAAGACATGGATTAAACCACTGGAGTCATACGGATGATCTTTAGGGCGCCTACACAGCAGAGTTTATGCTGCGTCAGAGAACACTGTGAATACATTGATTTCAATGGGGATGGTGCATCAGAAGGGTTTAGAGGGACAATGTGAGGGTTTGTGAAAGTGGCGCTACACCATGCCACCAAAAATTGAACATTCCAACATTTGCTGCAATGCACTCTGAGGTAGGCATCCATTGATCAATGTGAATCTTAGTGATCCAATTTGCTTAATGAAAGCTTGAATCCACACCCTCCACACAGAGAGCGCATTCCTATCCGTCAAATGCTTCTTATAGTGCAGTGACACATGTTGAATAATAGGAAGTCATTATCAGCTTATTTCAATCAGGGGCGAATCGTTTGGAGCATCCCTAAAAACTACCTATGAAAAGGTTTTTTGCATTCATATTTGACCTCAAAGCATAAGTTCATGCACCCCAGTTGTGAACAGCGTAGTGCCACTTATATATAGCCTATCGCACCACAAGGATCGAGGATGGAGGAATCATCCTGAGGACGCTTGAGTGAGGAAACCCTGGTGCATCATATGCGGAAGTCTTTTTGCTCAAAGCACCTGACGCACGTATAAATACTCCCCCTCTTTCATATCTGTCTCAATAGATTTGAGTCATGTTTTAGCTTTGCATTTTAAATAAACCATACGTTTCAGATATTTCATTAGCTTTATTGAGATTTATTAGGAATATTTTAATTAATCAACTTTAACAATATGAAGGCAGATCTCTTAAACACACTCAGTTGTGTGTGAAAATCCCAGGAGATCATCATGCCACGCTTCAAATCACTGAGATCACATTTTTTCCCCATTCTGATGGTTGATGTGAACATTAACTGAAGCTCCTGACCCGTATCTGCATGATTTTATGCACTGCACTGCTGCCACACGACTGGATGATTAGATAATTGCATGGATGATTGTTGGTGCCAGATGGGCTAATTTGAGTATTTCTGGGATTTTCACGCACAACAGTCTCTAGAATTTACTCCGAATGGTGCCAAAAACAAAAAACATTCAGTGAGCGGTAGTTCTGCGGATGGAAACTCTTTGTTGATGAGAGAGGTCTACAGAGAATGGCCAGACTGGTTTGAACTGACAAAGTCTACAGTAACTCAGATAACCGCTCTTTACAATTGTGGTGAGAAGAATATAATCTCAGAATGTTATTCTGAGATGCGGATTAGCGCTGTTTTGGTGGCACGAGGGGGACCTACACAATATTAGGCAGGTGGTTTTTATGGTGTGGCTGATCGGTGTATATGAACAGGACTGATGTTTTAAAGACAGTCAGTGGTTATGTTTCCATCCAAGTTATGAATTTAATTTATTCAATAAGAGAACAAAATCATCACTTTTGGGGAGCCATACATCAGTAGCCAATCATTTTCATGACATACTTTGTGTCTGGCTTTTCAAAAATGACCAGAGCAATATTAAAGATGCTATGTGATGATATAGATTATATATCTGTGTGAATTATGTATTCACATGACATTTTTGATGCACATACATATTCCTATACAAGTTCTACAGGAATATATTTTGTAACTGTGTTTCCATCGTCTTATATTTATATATATACATATATATTTATTCACCTAAAGCAAGCATATACATTTTTAATGCACATTTTATTTATGTAATATCCCAAAATTCATATAAAAATAAATGAAAAACTCAGCAATAGATATTTATAATGTGATCAAACACTAGTGAATCTGAAATGAACATGAGGTTGCTTATTGAACACTACACAGTTTAGGTTAAAATAAAACCACATACTTGAGAAGTCATATTATTAACATCACAGAAAAAGACAAACATTTTAAATATGCTTGAATTAGAAATCTGTAAAAGGAGAAAACTGTTGGGGCGAATAATTTCTAAAGCACACAAACACAAGAGAGGAACATGTTGCTTTAATAAAAATATATTTTACTTTTCTGCTGGTCAAAGGCACGTTTGTAAAACACCATAAAATCATCCACAGTTGTTCTGGAGAAATATTAAACATATAAAAGACAGCTGTAGATTTTGGAAAATATTCATGAACTCTTACGGTCCAGCACAGCTTTGTCTTCGACATCATGTGCTACACATCAGGTCACTCAGAGGTCATGCTCAGATCAGTGTGTTCTGTCACCCTGTGAAACATCTGATTTTGAGCTTTAACTTAGTTGATCTTTAAAACTGCTACACGGTCTATCTGAATTATTTAAACAGACTAAATGTTTCATGTAACAACATTCATAATAACTGGTTTGTGTGTATATGGATCAAAGATACTTCTACCAACAATCTGATTTAATTTGACCACAGTTAGTGCTGGCTAACATAGAAAAAAAAATCATACTGTTTGACACTGATAAGGCTATGAAGGAAATACAATAAAAAAATCAAAAGCCATTACTTCAAAATAATATCACAATGATAATAAATTTCGATGGTTCAATTTAAACACCTCCACATTCAAAAGGGTGATGGTATTTGTTTTTCTTTTCTTTTTAAATGTAAACACGTTATATGAGGCAAATCTAACACCGCATCCTAACCAGACACGTCTTCAGACTGAACGTGAAACTGTTGCGTGACTTTAATATACAGTTATGAGTGGGATTTTGGATTAATGAGAGTTCACAGTGGCCGATTGGCAAAAAGTCCTGTTGTTTGATGTGGTCACAAACTGATTAAGACAAAAACTCATATTTAAATGAAAGAGACCGATCTAATTACTTGCCTGGTTAGGACACAAGAGCTAACACTAACATTTGTTTTCAGTTTTACTCTATTTACTATTTACATTTACGGACTGCGCTTAAAGAAAAGGGAGGTTGTCAATTATTAACATCAATCAAACTCATATAATCAAGGGAAAAACTAATTTGATATTAGATTTAATCAATAATTTAAAAGATAAATCAATAGTTGTGTGTAAGTCTTCAATGTAACTTGGTTTATTTGAAGCCTGCTGCAGAAATAAACCAAACATTCCTTTTCATCAGCTGTCTGCTAGACAGTGTCCTGGTGCATTCACATAGTCCTGGCGGGCAGTCGCAGTTTATACATTCCAGCCAAAGCTTTAGCAGTGCAGTAGATCATCTGTCTGCGGGACACACCAGAGAAGGACTGATGCCAGTCTGTGCGGCTGATGTTTGGTACGTTTCTCTCCAGAACCTCCCCGACGGTCACCAGTAGACCAGACCAGTGCAGAGGATAGTCTGGAGGAGTCAGAGACTGAGCCTAGAGGAGACAAAAAGATGTTTGTTAGCTTTGAAATGCTAACAGATCTAGTGTTGAAAATGAAGACATTTTGTGTTTGTTAAACATTAGTGGAACATGTTCATTGTTAATAGGGCTGGGTATTGATACAGATTTCCCCATTTAATTCAATTCATTTGATTATATTTCACTTAGGGTGCTTTCACACTTGGTTTGATTGTTTGGACTGAACCAGAGTTAATTTCCTCCCGCTGCCCGCGCTGGTCTCTGTTCACATCATATTATTTGGGTCCGAACCGCGGTCTGATTGCTTCAACGCGAGTACAATTGGCAGCTGTTTACAACTGTAACTAGGTAACACGTAACTAGCATTTGGACGTGCATCAAAAGTGCTAGTATGAAAGCACCCTTATAATGTCAATTAATGAAATTCTCCCTCAGCTAATGCTGTTAATTATAAAGGGAGCTTCTAACTTGAAAAACTAAAGAAAAAAATCAAATGTGCAAAATTAATGTTTTTGTAATGTACCATTATTTTGGTCACATTGTAGCTTTTTTAAAATGTACAAATCCATTTATTACATCAATAAATATTATGCCTTGAAATTGCATATTTTATATTGTTACATGCATAATTTGTACTATTTACAAGCATTTACATTGATCTGTAGAACAAGTGCTAAAACGGTACCGTCTCTTTTAGCGGCAGTTTAACGAGTGTCTCATAGAAGTGTTTAGGTTGAGCGCATATTAACATATGGAGAGGCGTCGAATCACTTGTTTACTGCATCCGTGCTATGTATGATTAGAATTAGCTGCTGAACTTCTTCACTATACTACTCCATCACTGCTGAGTGAAATCTCAACATTTACCAGACAGTGGCCAATCCAGACATTTATAGTCACATAACGTGAAATCTGGTCACATTTGTGAGCGATATACTCATATTGTAGAGGGTTGTGCATAGAGTAAAAGATCAATCTTGGTATTTTAAGAATCAATATCAGGATTGTTCAAATTAATATCGCGATTAATCTGAAAATCAATATTTTTCCCAAGCCCTAAAAGTTGATTTTCAGAACTTCACCTGTGATTACTCAGATAGGACACCTGTATGAACTTGAGGGGAACTGACCACAACACCAGTTCATTCAAAGTCACTGAGCAAACATAACTCAGTAAAGTGAACATGAATTGAGAAATTTGAGAGACGCAGATCACACTTGCTTAATATTTTGTATTTAATTCAATGACGTTCAGATATTTTCAAATGATTATTAAGGGTCCAAATATTTTTACAGTCTCTGTATATACATATCAAATTGTCCCAATTTGACTTCAGCTGCAACAGTGTATGCAGATCCAGTCTGCCAAGGCCAAAACTACGAACTGCTCATATCCATTATAACATCTTAGATTAATTTCTGCTGCCTCATGTTCTTACTTTCTACTGCTGTGTACTAAAGCCAACAAGTGTTTTACCTGTTGAATGTGTTCCAGGGCCACAGGTGTTGCTTGAGTGAATGTTTCAATGTGAATGCCATTGCCAGGATCATCTAATATCACACAGCCGATATCATACCACCTGACAGAGTGAGCAGAGTGCACACATGGACGGTTATTTTCTTTTTAAGCCACTCATTATCAGCAAAGTTTAAAAAACTTTTAACACAGTGATTGAATGACAGATCAGTGGGTGGTGCTTCACTGCTCTCAAGAATGCATCAGGACAGTAATAAACACTAGTGCCCGACCGATATATCGGTATGCCGATATTAGCCTTTCACAGATATATCGGTATCGGCATATATGTTTACCGATATGCGCAGATTTGAAAACTTTTTTCAGAACATATAATGCAGAAAACAATGCTTTAGAATTGGCGTCATAATGTAGTTTGTCCAGCAGAGCGTGCTCCGACTCCACTGTTTACAGAGCTGTTTACAGAGGCGGCTCTGCAGACAGGGCGGAGTCAAGCAGTGTCTTCTCGGTAAGTTGCTAACTAGTTTGTGAAATACATACTGGAAAGTTAACAAAAAATAACCCCATCATTTTCCCTTTTCAATATAACTAATATAACATTAACCCTGTCCCTGACAACCATGTCACTCATGTCTGTTTGCTGTTAGCCAGCTATAGCTTGTCAGTGCAGTCAGTAATGTAGCAGATTGAAAGGTAAACATCAGAGCATCTTTTTGCAGCTCAGCAGACAACGATGCAGTGGTGGATTGTGTCCGAAGAGTGTTGATTTCACGCAACCTTGTTACCTAGTTGGTGAAACGCAATGCTGGAAAGTAAATAAAGTCCATATTTACTCTCCGTGACAACAAGCTTATAGCTAACTAGCTAAACACGTAGCTACTTTCATTGCTTGTCAGCTGAGTGGAAGCTAATGTGTAAACATGTATTCACCAAACTGTTTTGTTCAGGATTCACAGTTTGGTGCCCCCTTCAACCGAACAATTCCAGTCATTGCATTTATAAAATGTAAAATTTAAAAGTCTGGTTCTCCACCGTTGAAAGTTTCCCCTGAACTTGTTATAGCAGAATATGGTGTAACACCGCTTGACTCGGCAGGTGTAAATGCTTCTTGTGTTATAACCTGCCCCTAATTGACTGGCAGTATTAATATAGTCAACATTTGACTGATACTAAACAGTACTACTGATGTTTATTTAACTATTTATTTTAATTTTATTTATTCTTTATTTAAATGGTCAGCAACTGACTGATACTAAACATACAGTACTGATTTTTATTTAGCTATTATTTTAATTTATATACACTATCGGTCAAAAGTTTTGAAACACTTGACTGAAATGTTTCTCATGATCTTAAAAATCTTTTGATCTGAAGGCATATGCTTAAATGTTTGAAATTGGTTTTGTAGAAATAAATACAACTGTGCCACCATATTAATTTCATTATAAAACTAAAACTTAATAATAAAATAATTATAATAACCCTAACCCGGTGCAAAATCGGTGAAAAATCCACACAGAAAAGGTCTGTTTTAATTCCAGCTCAAAAATTTAATATATCGGCCACTATATCGGCAATCGGTGAATTTAAAATCGGTATCGGTTTAAAAAAATCCCATATCGGTCGGGCTCTAATAAACACCGTCCTGCTTTCCTAAGGAGCTGACAAACTATAACGGATAGCTCAAAAGGGGTGTTTTTAACAATGTGGCTTTAATACATGACATCTCTTTGCAGAATTGGACGAGGCATAAGGGATATAAATAGAAACAACTCACTTCCAGACTTACTACACACTCATGACAGAGATGACTGAACATCAAAATGTGAGTGGAGACAAAATCTATTTTGGGGCACTTTGCTGTATATAAGTCATAAAACAAAAGTATGAACGTGTGAAAAGTGAAGATGATAGTACGGTTTGTAAATCAATGATTGGGATATTTTGTTAAAACTGTTGAGAATGAAGTGAGAAAAGAGCAGACACTGCCACTAAAACCAGCACTGCTTTGAGACTTTACAACAATTCATAGATATTTATTCTTACAAGGAGTGCTTCAGGTTTAATAAAAGTTAAACTCTATTGAAACTATTTGCGGAATAATGCTGATTCCTCTTTTTCTAAAGAACAAAAATCATGTACAGTAAAGCACATAATTAAAGTAAACAGATCCAATTCACAAAACATTAAATACAAACTGTTTCAAAAGTACAGCCGCAATACTTAAAAATAACATAAGTGTTAACATTGGTGAGATAAAAATGCTTAATAAATTTGTCAGTGTACAGTTTGGTGTCAGTTGGTAACCCAGTTTGATGTCTTGATGGCATGCCAGTAAACCCTGTAGGTATAAATCCCATTAACTTTCACACAATGTAAAGGAAACCAAAAAGAGAGCGGACATGACAGAGTTTTTGGTTTTCATCATCGTCTCCTGTTTTTGAATAAGCCGTCATGTTATCCAGCCCATGATCAGATGTACGAAGAAGACGTGATGGAATATGTGTGTCTAACAAACAGCTGCTTCACGTTTGGCACATGAGTAGCAGAACTGCGGCAAACAAACTTGCTTGCTCCGGTCCAGTTATCGACTGCGGTCCGTTCTGACAAGTGATTCTGTTCTCGCCATGGTGTTTGGTGTTAAAGTCCGCTCAAATATCTGGGCTAGGAACAGCTGTCAAGACTGTATTTTACTTTGAATTCTCAGCTGTAATGTGAGCTCACGCATGAGGCAGCGCTGTGATTGGATGGAAGCGTTCCTTCTCATGAATCATTTGGATACATCAAATGATGTATTGGGGGGGGGGGGGGGCGGTCACGTGACACCATACAAGGAGCAGACGTGTGAGCGACGAGCTCTGCGCACTTTGCTGAATTTTCGATTATTCTCATGTTATAATCTGATGAAATTTTAAACACCCAGTTACACATCCTTTGTTGCAAAACATGGCAAAGTCGTCAAAATCCTCGGGCTCTGGAGACATTAAAAAACACTTACGGGTTCAGGATGAAAGCCCCGACAGGCCTACAGACCAGGGATTCGATTTGGATGGTACAGCAGGAGAGGAGATCCAGCGTCAGTTGTCCAACATGTCGATGATGTTGACGAAGGTTCTTGCTGACTTGGAGGATCTCGCTGTAATACGTCGATCGATTACGGCGATGGAAATAAAATTCTCTGAGTTAGGTACAAGAGTGACTGATGTTGAAAAACGAATCGATTTTCTGGAATCTTCAGAGAGGGAATTAACCGCTAATTCACCCACGACCAAAGTTGATTTGGAACATCTCCTTGAAATGCTTGAAGATCTTGAGAATAGAAGCCGCAGGAATAACATTCGAATTGTTGGAATTCCTGAACATGAGGAGGGCAGAGATATGGTGAAATTCCTAGACGAGCTTTTCCCGAGTCTGCTCGACATAACAGGCCACGAGCTGGAAATCGAGCGAGCTCACAGAGTCCCCGCTCACAGATCTGCAGAGGGAGATTCTGGCCAGATTTCTGAGATCATCCGATAAAGATCTTGTGTTGCACCAGGCGAGGAGCAAAGAGAAGCTTTCTTGGAAGAACCATAATATTTTCTTGTTCCCGGACTTTGCGAGTTCCACAAGAGAGAAACGCGATCGGTTCAAGGAATGCAAGAAACTCTTACATCAGAAAAAGATCTCGTTTGCTCTAATGTTTCCTGCCAAACTGAGAATAGAAACGAAGGTCGGTCACAAAGTATTTACAATTCCAAATCAGGCAATATCTTTTATAGAATGTCTGAGTAAACCATTGGATGTTTCTCATGTGAGTGGGCCTGACTCGCTGTACTTACTCTTGAGGAAGCTGGGCGACATTTTGGGTTTTTTGCGTTGGCTCCACCTAGCGGCCGGAGCTTGTTTTGTGAATAACACATTTCCTTAAAGAAACTTTTGCATTGATGAAAGATTACATTTGCATTGAAGTTCCCGGACAGATTGAGAGTGAACACTACAGATGACTGCAAAATATCTACATGCTCACACAAAGGATGTCTTTTATGAAGCTGACGGATTGTGTAAGTCATGGTATATACAATTATGCGGCCTCCGAGTGAATTGACTTGACCATTCAAGGAACCGGGATGCCAGTTTTGTTTCTTTTTGTATTGGTTCCACCTAGTGGCTGGAGCTTGTTCTATTGAATAACACTCCTTTGGAACAGCTGTGGATTAATCTGTTCGTTCTTCGTGCTTATTCCTCCTGCTGGCTGTAGTTTGTTCTGAGTTTTTTTACGGGACATTGGAATGATTACGTCATCCGCTGAACTCATAACAGCCAGCTCACGGAAAATTTGTCTGTCTGTCCGAGGAATCTGAACGGTTTTATATCAGCTGGAATTTGTTTTGTGGAAGATCACACCTTTGAGACAGTTCTGTGATTGAATCTACATTTTCTTTGTGTTCATTCTTCCTATTTGCTGGGTTTATTTTACAAAGTATTTTCTGTTATGTAATTTTGCTTCACACATTTCTTAAACGTAAGAAATATGATATAGTGTTTCTTCAAGAAACACATCTCTCCCCGCAGGAAGCTGAAAAAATTGGGAAGATATGGGGTGGACATTTTTTTTTAGTGCTGGCTCAAGTAAGAGCAAGGGAGTCATTAGATTGGTAAATAAACATCTACAATTCAAATGTCTCAAACAGATTAAAGATAAATTAGGAAGAGTCATTATTGTGTTTCTCAAATTCAAGGGCAAAAGTAGATTTTGGCTAATATTTACGCACCTAACGCTGATGATCAGGGCTTTTTTATAGATCTTGAAGGGATGTTGCAAGCCGCTGGCACCCCTCATGATATAATATTGGGAGGAGACTTTAATCTTTTGATGGACTCAGTCCTTGATCATAGTGAAGCAAAAGTGTGTAAGCCCCCTAGAGCAACATTGACGCTTCACAGGATGTGTAAAAAATCTTGATCTTACAGATATTTGGAGACTTTTGAACCCATCTGGTAGGGACTATACATTTTTTTCATCAGTCCATAAGATTTATTCTAGAATAGATTTTATTTTTTTTATATCCAAATCCCTCATTTCATCTGGAAACATTTTAGTCTCAGATCACGCCCTGGTGAGTTTAGAGGTGATGCCACATATAGAGAAAAATAAATCATATAGTTGGCGCCTTAATGTGTCCCTTTTGCAAAATCCTGATTTCCAAGACTGAAATCAATGTTTATATGGAGACCAACTGGTCCTCAGTATCCTCTGTGGGCGTGGCTTGGGAGGCACTTAAGGCGGTTCTTAGGGGTCGGATCATACAGTATGCCTCATTCATCAAAAAATCCAATGCACGAGAACTTGTGGAGTTGGAAGAGAATATTAAAAGTGCAGAGGCAGAGCTGAAGCACTGTATGTCAGCAGATGGCCTCAGAGAATTGACCCAATTGAAATATAGACATAATTCTATTTTGTCACGGAAAGTGGAGTTTTGGTTATTCAAGGCAAGACAGTCATACTTTCAGTCGGGGGACAAAGCAGGGAAGCTTTTGGCTAGATATATAAAGCAGAGAGTGTCTCTTGCTATCATTCCCTCAGTGAAATCTGCTGGTTGTGAAATTTTTACTTCAGCCATTGATATTAATAATGCCTTTAAAGAGTTCTATCTTGATCTTTATAGTTCCATGTCTTCGTCTACTGATGAAGATATTAGAAACTTTGTGGAATCATTAGAACTTCCTAAACTGACGATTGAGCAAAAAAACTCTGTTGATTCTGAGAAAACCTTGGAGGAGCTTGATGAGGTAATTAAGTCCCTACCTACTGGCAAGGCTCCGGGGCCAGATGGTTTTGCCGCTGAATTTTTTAGATCCTATCCTACAGAACTGGCTCCACTTTTGTTAGAAGTTTATACTGAATCATTAAAGAATGGAAAGCTTCCTCCAACCATGATACAAGCCCAGATCAGTCTGATTCTTAAAAAGGACAAAGATCCAAGTGAGTGTATAAGTTACCGTCCAATCTCCCTGATCCAACTAGATGTAAAAATATTGTCAAAAATTTTGGCTAACCGATTAAGTAAAGTTATGACATATCGTATACATATAGATCAGGAGGGGTTTATTCGGGGCCGCAGCTCTTCTGATAACATCAGGAGTCTCATCAATATCATGTGGTCAGTGGCGAATGATCAGTCTCCGGTCGCTGCCATCTCACTTGACGCCGAAAAGGCGTTTGATATGGTAGAATGGGATTATCTTTTTAAGATTTTGGAAATGTATGGGTTTGGGAGTACATTTATTGGTTGGATTAAGTTACTTTATAAACACCCTGTAGCAGCGGTACAAACAAATGGATTAATTTCAGATTATTTTATTCTGGATAGGGGCACTCGGCAGGGCTGCCCTCTTTCCCTGTTATTGTTCTGTCTTGCCCTGGAACCATTAGCAGCCGCGATAAGAAAGGAGGATGATTTTCCAGGGGTGATTGCAGGAGGTGTGGCGCATAAGCTTCTGCTTTATGCAGATGATATTTTATTATTTGTCTCTGAACCTACTAGATCTATGCCTTGCCTTCACAGAATTATTAATTCCTTTTCCAAGTTCTCTGGATACAAAGTTAATTGGTCTAAATCCGAAGCTTTGGCTCTGACAGCGTACTGTCCAGTAACGGCTTTCCAGCTGGGCGCCTTCCAATGGCCCAAACTGGGCATTAAGTATTTGGGGATTTTATTCCCAGCAAATTTGTCTGATTTAGTTAATGTCAATTTTGACCCGTTAATAAAAAGATTTTTGAGCGATGTGGGCAGGTGGGCTTCATTACATTTATCGATGATTGGGAAGGTTAATGTTATTAAAATGAATTGTATTCCAAAATTTAACTACCTGCTACAGTCCCTACCTGTAGATGTCCCCCTCTCTTATTTCAAGCAATTCGATAGCATAGCGAAGTCCTTCATTTGGAATGGTAAACGTCCCAGATTGCATTTTAATAAGTTACATAGGCCGACTGACAAAGGTGGGCTAGGCCTACCCAAGATTTTGTTTTAATTCTATGCGTTCGGTCTCAGACATTTGGCTCATTGGTCACTTCCACCTGAGAGAGCCCCTCCCTGGTTTGTTATTGAACAGGCAGTTGTTGCCCCTATTTCGCCGTTACAAAGCATCTCTATCAAACTAATTGGAAAAGTTAAGTTACACCCCATTATTTCGCATTTACACTCGGTATGGACTAAAGTGTCCAGATTGTTTAAATTGGACATTTATTGAAATGTTGCCGAGCATACGGCAGAACCCAAGACTATGTATTGGCAAGTCCCCTTTTTGCTGGCTTTTTAGTGGATTGTGAGGGGGGTTGCTACACTCGGTGACCTATATGAAAGTGGTGTGTTGAGATCGTTTGAAAATTTGGTCCAACATTTTGGGATCCCCAGACCTCTGTTTTATAGGTATTTACAACTGCGCCACCTGCTTTGTACTATTTTTGGGAGTAGCACACACCCCCCTGAGGAGGCAGATGCTTTGGGAGAGGTGATTGCGGCTTTTGGAAAAGGTCATGAGGCATCAGTGTATTACTCCCTGTTAATTCAGAGTATGGGGGATGGAGCTTTAACTTCTATTAAGAAATTATGGGAAAAAGATTTGAATTTGGTATTGGAGGATGGAGTGTGGACTAAGATTCTGAAAAATGTCAAGTCTGCATCTAGAGATGCAAGGGTTCGCCTTATGCAATTTAATATTTTACAAAGATTTTACTGGACCCCCTCTAGATTATACAGGCTTGGTCTTAAAGACACACCCACATGCTGGCGATGCCAATCAGAAGTTGGAGACATAGCTCATGTTTTTTGGGGATGCGTTAAGATCCAAGATTTTTGGTTAAAGATTCAGAATTATTTGCGTGACATTCTGGACACTCAAATTTTACTTTGCCCCAGACTTTGCATTTTGGGCGATGGTGAAGTTATGAATTCGGGAGACAAATATATAAAAAATTGGGTTCTGACTAGCGTGATGATCGGTAGACAAATTATTTTAAGAGGATGGAAGTCAGACAGAGCCCCACCATTTCCAGAGTGGTGTGCGGAGATGGGGAGGGTGGCGGCTTATGAGAAGATGATAGATGGAAGGCTGGGGCGGGAGGACTTATTTTTCAGGAAGTGGGGTAGGTATTTGGCAGTTTTGGAGGACTCTAGGGGAAGGAATGAGGAGGGAGATGTTTAGTTTAATTATGTATATTTATTTTTTATTTTATTGTTTGTGTGTGTGTGTATTATTTTATGTGACCACAGGGGTGTTCTTTGGGGTAGGGTGAGGTTGGTGTTTGGGGAGGGATGTTAATGAATGTTAAAAGTTAAATGTTGATTCGGTGTGTATATGTTGTGTTTTTCTCTGTTGTGTTTTCTTTTTGAATCAATAAAAAATGTTAATTACAAAAAAAATGATGTATTAGTGTACTCTCTAACTAATCACAACTCAGAGTTTATGCATATATCTGATATTTTATGATGTTGCTTCAACTTTCGTTTTGAAACCGGAAAAACAAAACGGCTAAAAACAAAAAATTAACCACTTTACCATGAACAATAAACATAATGAGTGCTATCGTTTTTTCCAATGATGTGCAACATGTACATAACTGTTATCATCTCAAAAAAACGTGTTTTGGAATTTCATAACCCATAAAAAAAAAAAAAACACAGTTGAGTGAAAAAGAACCCAGTTCTTTGGGACTGAGGGCGTTTTCACACCTAGTTCGTTTGAGCACTCCAAACAGTCTCAGTGCAATATATCGTGTATATGTGAACAACCTAAATGATCTCAGACCCCCCTTAAAGGTCCAAAAACAGGAGGTGGTCTGAATACGGTTCATTTGTGGGTTCTTTTGTGGTTTGACTGATTAGTGTGATGTGAAAGTAAAGAGGTACCAGTCCATTTTGTTTTTCATTATGACATAAATTCTTCGGGGCTTGTCATACATAACTGTATTACATAATCTCCAACTCAAGATTATTTGATCTAACAGCGATTATTGTGAACTTTAAATTCCAATCACATTTTACTGTCCAAATAAAGGAATTTTAAGCGAATATAGAAATACCATGACCACGACTGCATTGTATCTCATTTTCCTGTCGTGTCGTATAATCTGAGCACTCCAAATAAACCGCTGATCAGCCAGACTCGAGCAGCATCTAAAGAGCAGGTGAAGAGCTGTGATGCACGCGCTGTTTGCGGAGGTTTGCGCCAAGCTTCCGTGAATATAAAAGTGAGTATTTTGTTAGTGAACAAAGCGTTTTTCATGTCATTCTATCCCTGTGCAATATTTTACATTTTTAAAGCCTTATAGGAAACCATATAGCCCGATTTTATAATGATTCCAAGTTAAATATGAATAAATGACTACTTAAGGTGTATGTATGAATTAAGCACACACATACACCTTAAGAAGTATGACAATTTATTATCATGATCACAATATGTATGATAATTTATTGTTAGTCAAATGTAATAATTGTCACTGCCATGGAGTCTGAGTTCTTAAGGAGTTGTGGTGTAAACAACAAAGGGTCTGAGGTCACATTAACACAAAGAGGACCAAAAAAAGAGTCCTCTTTTAAGTCCACTTACATTGTGAATACCAAAAGCACTGGGTCATTTGCAGCTGCTTCCCTTTTTGGTCTACTTTAACTGAACTGGGTTTGGTTAATTTAAAACAGACTATATGTGAAACCACCCTGAGTTTCTGTATAGACGGCTTCAAGGCCCTGATATACTTATGGAGAAGTTGTTCTTCATTCTTCGTTTAGGGGTAAAAAAGGTCTAAACAGCCGAGCAATGGTATACTGTTCCCTAACATTCAGACACCAGCCACACCACTCTGGGATGTGTTTAGAAGTACATTTAAATGAGGATACACAAGACTACATGTAAAACCTAAACTAATGTGACATTAAAATTTGTTATCAATGAATTTACGCCTCATTCTATGAGTAGAATTCACACTAGATCAGTAAAAGATGCTGTATTAACTACTCCATGATGATTTGAAGTAATATATATGCAGTGAAAATGTTTAATTTGTCTTGTTTAGATTCTGAATTCATGATGCCAATGCATTATACGTTATATGCGGTTATAATATGCACTGATTACACTCTGTTATTGTAATTTATGATGACACTGATAATACTGCAAAGATGGGTAAATAAGAGTAAAAGGTGCTGTAAGTGAATTCATCCGTTTTACTTCCACGAGACTGAGACTTTGAATTAGCCACACCACCCCTTTCTAAAACCCTGCACTCCAAAGATACCAAATTAGCTTTATTGAGACCGACATCGTGCAGAAATGGTTGTTTAAAACAACAGCAGCATGGCTTAAACGAGAACGAGCAAAATGATTGACAGGTGAGAAGTGTCAATGTCCACGGTCCGCTGACACATTTTTGTTTGCTGTTTACAAAGTCTACAGCTGTCACAGAAACCGGTGAGATATCTCAGGACACTTACTTCAATAATATCTTTAAGGGAGTAGGAACATTTTTAGGAGTACCTTTTCCATGAAAAAATAATTTACAGCACCTTTAATGGGCAGAATACAGACAAAAGAATGAAGATAGAGGCTCACTTTGGGCAGATGTGTGAACGGCTTTCGCTGCAGATGGCACATGAGTGAATGGGTACTTGAGAGTAAACGTAAACAAAGTAATAGGTGGAGCTTCAGGTCACACGTATTGATGATGTGGACCAATGGCAGCAAGGTGTTTAGCAGCCGGTTAGAAGTTTTCCTAAAAGTTAGCCCATGCAAGTTGTTACGAACCACCGAAACAAACGCAAAAAACCTTTCTGGGCAGATTTTTTTCTGAATGACGTCATATCCATTCTTCGATTTCATATTAAGTACATCTGGGCCTTCAGTTGTCCAATAAAACAACTCAATTTGATGTTTTGTAATTTTTCTGAACAGACAGACACACGTTCATGTGGAGTTCTGCTGTAATGATGTTTCTTACTTCTCAGGAAAGAGTTCAGCGATGAAGTTCTCCACAGAAACCACAGGCTGCTTCTCATGAATGACTGCAGCACGACGCAGACTGTCAATGCGCTCTTGAGCTCCCTACACACCCACACGCATGCACACATGCACGCACAAAACATCATGTGAATTCATACAGTCATTATATGGAGGTGAAATGATTGTGTGATTTTTGTTATATTGCCACTCCACAGCAGCAACAGTCAGTGTTCAGACAGTCATGTATGCATCTGAAGTCAGTGTTCACCTTGAGTCCTGCAGCGTAGCCCACTGGCTGTGGGGCAATGTTCGACTGACCCGTCTCTCCTGTCACCATTGCCAAACCAAACACCTCCTGAAATGCCTCCCGCACTGCTGCCACCTTCACCTCCTTATTTGACGTCACCACGATGTCCACGTCACCTCCTGACTCTGACACACACACCACAGCAACACCTGATGTGCATCATACAGACTCTCACAGAAGAGCATGACTGGGCTATACAGCTAAAAACTACATCTAATTTTATTCAGCCTTTCATGATATCTGAGATATAACTCAATATTTATGTTTATTTATTCAGAAATGGCTTAAAGGTTTTTGTTTCTTTCCAATCAGAGGAACCATCCCGGAGAACACACGTACATCACCTAGACGTCTATTTGATGCGTGTTTACATATGGATGATGTATTTTTTAGGTTGGCTCATCTGCAATACGTCTAAAAGACATTTCCTCTCGGATGTCAATAAGACATTCAGCAGATGACTTTGAGACGTTTATGATTAAGAATGTTTATAAATCTGATCTTTTTAAGATGTTTAGCAGATGTTATTTAGAATGAGATGTTTTCCAGATGAAAAGATCTAAAACAGACAGAGACGTACGTGTGCTACAGTGCATCCGGAAAGTATTCACAGCGCTTCACTTTTTCCACATTTTGCTATGTTACAGCCTTATTCCAAAATGGATTAAATTCATTATTTTCCTCAAAATTCTACAAACAATACCCCATAATGACAACGTGAAAGAAGTTTGTTTGAAATCTTTGCAAATTTATTAAAAATAAAAAACGAAACAAATCACATGTACAAAAGTATTCACAGCCTTTGCCATGACACTCACAATTGAGCTCAGGTGCATCTTGTTTCCACTGATCATCCTTGAGATGTTTCTACAACTTGATTGGAGTCCACCTGTGGTTAATTCAGTTGATTGGACATGATTTGGAAAGGCACACACCTGTCTATATAAGGTCCCACAGTTAACAGTGCATGTCAGAGCACAAACCAAGCCATAAAGTCCAAGGAATTGTCTGTAGACCTCCGAGACAGGATTGTATCAAGGCACAGATCTGGGGAAGGGTACAGAAAGATTTCTGCAGCATTGAAGGTCCCAATGAGCACAGTGGCCTCCATCATCCGTAAATGGAAGAAGTTTGGAACCACCAGGACTCTTCCTAGAGCTGGCCGCCTGGCCAAACTGAGCGATCGGGGGAGAAGGGCCTTAGTCAGGGAGGTGACCAAGAACCCGATAGTCACTCTGACAGAGCTCCAGCGTTTCTCTGTGGAGAGAGGAGAACCTTCCAGAAGAACAACCATCTCTGCAGCACTCCACCAATCAAGGTCAGACGGAAGCCACTCCTCAGTAAAAGGCACATGACAGCCCGCCTGGAATTTGCCAAAAGGCACCTGAAGGACTCTCAGACCATGAGAAACAAAGATTGAACTTTTTGGCCTGAATGGCAAGCGTCATGCCTGGAGGAAACCAGGCACCGCTCATCACCTGGCCAATACCATCCCTACAGTGAAGCATGGTGGTGGCAGCATCATGCTGTGGGGATGTTTTTCAGCGGCAGGAACTGGGAGACTAGTCAGGACCGAGGGAAAGATGAATGCAGCAATGTACAGAGACATCCTTGATGAAAACCTGCTTCAGAGTGCTCTGGACCTCAGACTGGGGCGAAGGTTCATCTTCCAACAGGACAACGACCCTAAGCACACTGCCAAGATAACAAAGGAGTGGCTACGGGACAACTCTGTGAATGTCCTTGAGTGGCCCAGCCAGAGCCCAGACTTGAACCCGATTGAACATCTCTGGAGAGATGGCTGTGCACCGACGCTCTCCATCCAACCTAATGGAGCTTGAGAGGTCCTGCAAAGAAGAATGGGAGAAACTGCCCAAAAATAGGTGTGCCAAGCTTGTAGCATCATACTCAAAAAGACTTGAGGCTGTAATTGGTGCCAAAGGTGCTTCAACAAAGTATTGAGCAAAGGCTGTGAATACTTATGTTCCTGTGATTTTTTTCGTTTTTTATTTTTAATAAATTTGCAAAGATTTCAAACAAACTTCTTTCACGTTGTCATTATGGGGTATTGTTTGTAGAATTTTTAGGAAAATAATGAATTTAATCCATTTTGGAATAAGGCTGTAACATAACAAAATGTGGAAAAAGTGAAGCGCTGTGAATACTTTCCGGATGCACTGTATCTGGAATGACATCAACCAACCAGTCATTGTAGCCAAGTAGATTCCAAATGTTCAACGTAAGATGCAGGGACTAAAAATAGTTCAATGAACAAAAACACTATTTGTTTTTGCAGAATGCAACCAAAAATGGAAACAAATTCCCTTTCAATGGTTCCAGATTGAAAACATTATTTTTAAGTGTTGGTAACCGGTTAATTTTGAAACCAAACACCAAAGGGTTTATCACAGTAAATATTCAGAATTACACCTTTTCATGTTGCCTGTAAAAAAAATGAGGCTCCTTAAGAATCTCTTGCATCAATGGAAGGTCGCTTTTGCACTGATAAACAGAATAGATACTAAGGATGGCTACAAAGTATTTACATGCCCACAGCAAGCACTGTCCTTTACAAAAACACTGGCGTGAGTAAGCCATTTGGTGATTTTCATGTGGCCGCCTAGTGGACCTGTCTCACTGAATGTACACTCGACTGTTCGAGGAAGCTGGGCACCTTTTTCGTTTAATTTTGTGCTGGTTCCGCCTAGCGGCTGGTGTTTGTTTTGTGTATTATTTCTTCAGGACAGTTTGTGGATGAACTGCTTGTTTTGGGTGCTTATGCCTCCTGTTGGCTAGAGTTGGTTTTGTGGAATATTTCTTGCAGGACACTTGAGTGAGTTTGACTGCTGAAGAACTGAATGGCCCGTTTTTTTTTTGTGCTGGTTCCACTAGCGGCTGGAGCTTGTTTTGTGGAGGCACACACCTTCAAGACAGTTAAGTGGATGAATCTACATGTTTGTTTGTTTTTTTGTGTTTATTCCGCTTATGGGCTGGAGTTTGTTTTATAGACTATTTTTTGCTGTGTAATTCTGTCTCACAAAATTTGTACAGAAGCACCAGACTTGAGCAACCTGATGGCAAAGTTGTCGCGGGTACTATCGCAGGCGTACATGGACTGTTTGAGTTTAGAGGGATGGTGCGTGGGGTTAATGTACATATTTTTCTTTTTTCTGTTTGTTTTGTTCTGGGGAAAGTTCGGGGGTTGATTGTTGCACCAATGTGAACTTTATAATTTTATTTTTGACACACAATCTATTTTTTCTAATACGTAAAAATGTAAAATGTTAAGTGAACTGACTCTCCACGTGGAATGGGCTGGGGCACCCCATAAAAAGGAGGAAGGTTTTTCTTTTCTTAAAAGTAAGAAATATGATCAAGAAATGCATTTTTACCCGCAGGAAGCTGAAAATTTTGGGAGGATATGGAGTGGACATGTTTTCTTTAGTGCTGGCTCAAGTAAGAGCAGGGGAGTCATTACATTGATAAGTAAACAAATTCAGTGTATGAATTACTAAATGACAAAATAAATTATTTTCATAAGTATATTCAACTATTTACAAACATATTTACGAAACTCAAATGGTCCATGAAGCATACAATAACAAAATAAAACAAACAATTCAAAAATGATGAACCGAGTGTGCTGTGAGAGTGTGCTTGGGAACGAGGTATGTCAGGTAAATGTAGTTGATGAATGAGCCAGTTCATGAGAATGAAAACAGTCTTATCTGTGTGTATGATGAGTAATGATGGTTAGATGTCCTCTTTGTCGGCCTTGTGTTCCTTACTGCACCACTGCACCCATGTGTAGTCAAAGGTATCAGCGTTCTCAGAATATAATCCAAGAACAAAAAAATCCTTAATTTGAGCAGCAAACCAAAGTTTCTCAAACAAGGATTTCATGTAGAAAGCAGAAGACAGCATGAGACAATCAAACTGAATCTGACTTTTTACTACTTCCTGTATTTATACAAATCTGGAGTGCTAACTGAGACCCCTAGCGACTAGGATGAGCATAACCCCTAACAACAATACAATATGCCAAGTGACTGTTACATATTCCCCCCCTCAACTGGAAAGAATTTAAACAGTACCATGAAAAGGCTTCAAATTTTGAACATGAAAAGAATCAACATGATTAGGATCATCTAGAAACGACACAGAACAATTTACAGGACCAAGACATTTCACAATTTTTGCAGGACCTTTCCATTTTGCAGCGAGTTTTGCCATGAACCCATCACTAGCACATGACAACGGATGAGCACGAACCCAGACCAAATCCCCAAACTGGTAGAGCTTGTCTTCGTTGGTTGTAGTAGCATCTTTGTTTCTCTTGGGCTTGTTCTACATTCCATTGTATGGTTCGTATCAGCTCTTCGTATCTCTCCAGCACTGGGTATGTAGGACTATCTGGGTCAGGAGGTTTGAGAATGGCTCTTTCCAAAGGACCTTTCAGCTTGTGGCCTAACGTGACTTCAGCTGGAGTGAATCCCGTGCTCTCTTGCCATGCCGTGTTGATGGCAAAATGGAATTCCGCCAACCATCTGTCCCAATGATGGTGGTGATGGTGGACACCCCATTGTTTGCAGACTAGACTGATGAGTTGGGAGGTAAACTGAGTTCCTCTGTCAGATACCAAATACATCGGGGTACCCCATCTGGTGGAAATTTCTTCTACCAAGACGCATACTATTTGTGGTGCCTTAGCTACCCACAAAGGAAACAAGTCCACCCACTTTGAACAGTAGTCCACTATCACAAGGAGATGTTCGTTTAATTTTGGACTCCCATAAGGTCAATTCCTAGCATGTGTCCGGGTTCCACTATAGGTGTAGATTGCATATGACCAGCCAGTTTAGAAATGGAAGGTTTGTGTTGCTGACATACTTGGCACTCCTTGCAATGCCTCCACATGTCTGAGCGCAGTGTAGACCAGTAACAAATGTCTTCCAATCTCAGTAGAGTCTTGAGTCTACCAAGGTGTCCACTTAGCGGGTTGTCGTGTGCATAGGTGAGGAAATCTTTCCGTAGATGAGCAGGAATGACTAATTGGAGTTTGGGTCTCTTTTGTCCATTGGGCATGCTGCGGAAAAGAAATCCATTCTTCAACAGATAGTGAATGCGTGAAGGGTTTGGATCAGTGGGTGATTTGTCTTTGTCAATGGGTTCTTGAATTTCTGGATCTTCTTGTTGGGCTTTGGCAATGTTAGACCATTCAACTGGAAAACTGGAGAAAATGGTTGAAGAGTCCTGGGATTTTACATGTGCTAGCATTGTGAGTGGAGAAGTATCCAGAGACTGCGTGAAAGGTTTTCGATACTTGACGGTGAAGTCAAATTCTTGCAGGCAGATGGACCAATGTGTCAATCGGGAAGACGACTTTGGATGATTGAACACCCATGTGAGTGCTACATGATCAGTGATCACCTCAAATAGTCGGCCTTCCAGATAGGGTCTCCACTTCTCCATGGCCCATATCACTGCGCAACACTCCTTTTCTGAAACAGAGTATGACTTCTCAACGCCTTGCAGAAGACATGAAGCGTAGGCAATGACATGTTTCACTCCTATCTCTTGGGTCAGGACAGCTCCTAAACCAATATCACTAGCATCAGTTTGAACTTTAAAAGGCTTAGTCCAATCAGGGGCAATTAAAACAGGGGCATTGGTCAAATCACGTTTTATTAACTCAAAAGAATTCTGGCATTCCTCAGCCCAAGTCCAAATAGCTCTTTTCATTTTCAAGGCATGCAGTGGGGCAGCTTTTTCCAAAAACTGAGGAATTAATCTTTGGTACCATCCAGCGAGGCCTAAGAATCATTGCACCTCTTTTAGGGTTTGAGGAACAGAAAACTTAGCAACGGCTTCAACCTTTGTAGGGTCGGTCTTGATTCCTTCTTTAGATACCACATGTACTAAAAACCTCAAAGACATTTGCATGAGGTTGCACTTTTGGAGATTTAGAGTGAGACCTGCTTTGTACAAACAGTAGAAGACTTCTTGAAGGTGCGTCAAGTGTTCTTCTTCCGTCTTCGAGTACACCACGATGTCATCGATGTATACGAAACAACTCTTATCCTTTAAATTCTTCAGTACAAGCTCCATCAGACGTTGAAATGAGGCAGCGGCATTTTTAAGGCCAAAAGGTAAACGAAGAAATTCATACAAGCCTGAAGATGTGGCAAAAGCAGTCTTGGGAATGCTTTCGGTTTCCATCTCAACTTGCCAATACCCGCTTTTGAGATCGAGCGTACTGAAAATTTCCAGCTCCATGTAGAGACTCTAGGATTTCGTGTGTCTGTGGCATAGGATATACACTGCTGTTCAAAAGTTTGGGGTCACTTGACTGAAATGTTTTACATGATCTTAAAACCTTTTGATCTGAAGGCGTATGCTTAAATGTTTTAAATTAGTTTTGTAGACAAAAATATAATTGTGCCAACATATTAATTTATTTCATTACAGAACTAAAATTTTATAAAAATAAAAAAAGTTTTTGAAATGGATGACTACTGAAATGGGTGGCTACTTTGAAGATGCTAAAATAACATTTTTTAAAATTTTTTTTTTGGTCACAACATAATTCCCATAATTCCATTTCTGTTATTCCATAGTTTTGATGACTTTACTATAATACTACTATTATATTATTATTACTATATATATATATATATATATATATATATATATATGAGAGTCAGCGAACTCCCCGTGTCAATCATGGCCTGAAAATACCTTCCACAAATCAACATCGGTAAGGTCAATATCTTCAAGTTGAACTGAGTAGGGGGTTAACTTTGGGTAAGTGTCTCTGTCTGTTTGGGTT
Organism: Myxocyprinus asiaticus; assembly: GCF_019703515.2. Taxonomy (NCBI): domain Eukaryota; kingdom Metazoa; phylum Chordata; class Actinopteri; order Cypriniformes; family Catostomidae; genus Myxocyprinus; species Myxocyprinus asiaticus. Next base: position 457,416 of record NC_059386.1, read on the forward strand.
TTTCGCATCCGTACTTCTGCATTGGCCTGACTTCAATACTTCTTTGCTTCTTCTAGGTCTCTTCCAATTTGAGCTCCTATTCTCACTAACTCACTCACCTCCTTCACAGTTCCTCTTAACAGACTTGCGAAATGAGGATTGCAGTTTCTCAAAATGGACTGTACAACCTCCTTCTCTGTCATCTCCTTCTTCCATCTTAAACACAGGGCTCAATAAGCAGTGATAAGTGATAAGCAAAATCTCGAATAGATTCCTTAGGACCTTGTTTTCTCTTCAGCAACCGTTTACCTGCTTTGGCTTCGTAGTCGTCATTTAAGAAAGCATGAAGGAAAATTTGCTTGAACTGTTTCCAGGTGTATGTGTGTCTTCTCTCCGCCAACCACCAGTCTTTAGCTGTTCCCTTCAAAACTGATGTAAGAGAGGCTAATATTTTGGAATCAGTGAGAGGTTAAGGGCAAAATACTCTTCACAACGTTCAACAAAAGAGATGGGATCCTTGTCTTCACCAGAGCCAAATTGTGGGAATTCAACCCTTACAGGTGGGCGGTATGGAGCAACAGAAACATTGTCAGGGTTGGTAGGTGTAGGGTGATGGGGTTGTGAGGTCTGACTGTGTTTTGTGACAAGGTAGGGGTAAATAATGGAGGCGAAACTGGAGTAGACATGATGTGGGCATATGTCTTTAGCTTGGCATCGATTTGCACATCTCTCCGCTTCCAACAATCCACAACTGACTTCCCCAAATCCTGAATGCTCAACTCAAGGTTATTTTTGACTTTCTCACACTCCCTCTCAATTTTGTAGTTCAACTTTTCTTCCATCAAAAGGCACTGATCAATAAACTCTGTTTGTGATCAACACTGACTCACTTTTTGTGTGCAGTCTTGAATGTCTCCTCCCAGAGCTGTGATGCGACTGGTTAACTCATCCATTAACTGGGCTGAGAAATGTAGATCATGTATTGCTTCATCATCAGGAGGAAGAGGAAATGGAAAGTCGAGTGGAGTTTTGGAATCACTGTCTTCATCTGAGTTGAGGTATAGTTCACTGAAAGTGTTAATGAGCTCTCGTAATGGCTGTGGGTCTCTTCTGGTGACGAAATCAGTGAAATCAGGATTGGGTTCGTACTCATCCCTCACACTGTGTGATGAGACTGACATTTTCTACAATACAATATACAATAAGTAACATACAAGCATACAAACAAAATACAGATTTTGAAACACTTAATTTGCAAGGGTCCCTGTTCGGGTGTCACTCTATAACTGTCCTGGCTGTTTTGAACCAGGCCTGCTATAAGAAATTAAAGGGGGGATAGCCTCTGCAAAATATCCAAAAGGATACAGTGTACATCAAAACTGAAATAAAGTGTATGAATGACCAAATGACAACAGAAATTATTTTCATAAGTATGTTCAACAAATTTACATATTTACTCAACTACTAAGCAAACAATAAAAAAATAAACAAAACAAATAATCCAAAAACGATGAACCGAGTATGCTGTGACAGCGTGCTTGGGAATGAGGTATATCAGGTAAATGTAGTTGATGAATGAGCCAGTTCATGAGAACGAGAACAGTCTTATCTGTGGGTATGATGAGTAATGATGGTTAGATGTCCTCTTTGTCGGCCTTGTGTTCTTTATTAACAGTCCCTGGGCAGCCCATGTGTAGTCAAAGGTATCATCTTTCTCAGAATATAATCCAAGAACAAAAAAATCCTTAATTTGAGCAGCAAACCAAAGTTTCTCAAACAAGGATTTCAAGTAGAAAGCAGCAGAGAGCATGAGGCAATCAAACTGAATCTGACTTCTTTTACTACTTCCTGTATTTGTACAAATCTGGAGTGCTAAAGGAGACCCCTAGTGGATAGGATGAGCATAACCCCCAACAACAATACAATATGTGACAGGCATGTGAATGTTACAATATTTTTTTTTTTCATCAGTCCATAAAATTTATTCTAGAATAGATTTTTTCTTTTTTATATCTAAGTTCCACATTTCATCTGTTGTTGATTGCTCAATTGGAAACATCTTAGTCTCAGATCATGCCCTGGTGTGTTTAGAGGTGTTGCAACATATGGAGAAAAAGAAATCATATAGATGGCACTTTAATGTATCCCTTTTGCAAAATCCTGAATTCCAACAAATGTTAAAGGCTGAAATCAGTGTTTATATGGAGACCAACTGATCCTCAGTATCCTCTGTGGGCGTGACTTGGGAGGCACTTAAGGCGGTTCTTAGGGGTCGGATCATACAGTATGCCTCATTCGCCAAAAAATCCAAAGCACGAGAAATTGTGGAGTTGGAAGGGAATATTAAAAGTGCCGAGGCAGAGCTGAAGCGCCGAATGTCGCGGAAGGTGGAGTTTTGGCTAATAAGGGCAAGACAGTCATACTTTGAGTCTTTGGCTAGATATATAAAGCTGAGAGATATATAAAAGCTTTTTCTACCATTCCCTCAGTGAAATCTGCTGGTGGTAAAATATTTACCTCAGCCATTGATATTAATAATGCCTTTAAAGAATTCTATCTTGATATTTATAGTTCCACGTCTTCGTCTACTAATGAAGATATTAGAAACTTTGTGGAACCACTAGAACTCCCTAAACTAACGACTGAGCAAAAAAAAAAATCTTGATTCTGAGATAACCTTGGAAGAGCTTGGCAATGTAATTCGGGGCCGGACGTCTTTGCTGCTAGGGTTGCAAAGGGCGGAAAATTTCCGGAAACTTTCCAGAAACTTTCCATGGGAAGTTAAGCTGGGGAATTTTGGAAATATTGGAAAAATCTTTGGGCACTTGTCTATATGCTGCTGCATCTTTGTGGCATTCTTAACATAGGTCTTTGCATAGTATTTGCAAATGTACACAGCCTTTCCTTCTACATTGGCTGAGGTGAAATGTATCCACACATCATATGGTGCACATGGCATTGTTCTGTAGAATAAGATTAGAAAAAAGCTTGTAAAAAGCACTAATGCAGTGCCATGCACAGATATATAAATAGTTAGCTAAACAATTGGAATATTCTGGAATGGTAAAAATATTTTACAATTGATGCTGGACAAATTAATATAAATCGGCTAGATGAATAGATGAACACTCCTCAATCAGCATACTAAATCAAACTATAACCTACGTTCTTGTATGATAACAGAAAACTGGCTAGCAGAAGGAACAGCATCACAGTTGAGCTAGGTAGCACCATGAAAGCTAGCCTCTTAAATTGTCAATGAAATGGCTAGCTAGCTACAGTATAAACACATTTTGATTTAGTATTTGCCAGTTAAACTTTAATACCATAGATCAAATATATTTACCCTAGTCATATCATCAAAACTTACTTGACTGGATGTAGTCCTTGGGCTCAAATGCAGTAGTGTGGCTTCAATAGTCCTGCTGTAGTAAGTACCAGCAGTTAGTGTGCTGTGGGCATGTGATTGAGGAATGCGCAGGGTAGAAATTCAACCGAATTTGCATTAAATCTGGTTGTTTTAACTACAGCCCGACCGATATGGGATTTTTGAGACCGATACCGATTTTAGAGAGGGAAAATTCACCGATTACCGATATGGTGGCCGATATATTAAATTTTTGAGCTGGAATGACAGACCTTTTCTGTGTGGATTTTTCAACGATTTGCACCGATATGACTATGCAAAGGTACTCAGAAGGCTGCTTTATTAAATATTTTTTATCAAAGAATATTTGACATTATTATTATACATCGTCAACTAATTCTAGAAACGAACACTGAGAAAATAAAGAATAAATAAAAATACAATAAATAGCTAACAACAGTACTGTTTAGTATCAGTCAAATGCTGACTATATTAATACTGCCAAGTCAAGATGAACAGATAAGCAGAAGTGTTACACCTTATTCTGCTATACAAGTTCAGGGGAAACTTTCAACGGTGGAGAACCAGACTTTTAAATATTACATTTTATAAATGCAATGACTGGAATTGTTCAGTTGAAGGGGGCACCAAACTGTGAATCCTGAACAAAAGAGTTTGGTGCATACATGTTTACACATTAGCTTCCACTCTGCTGACAACAACAGCCTAGTTTCCATCCACTTTTCGCGCTATTTTGTTATCGACAAAGTGAAAATGCGTAAAATTTTTTTGCGAAATTTGCCGTCTTCTGCCGCATAATAAAAAACACTTTGTCGCATAAACTTTGGTTTATCGCAAAAGAAATCTGCCCTGAAGCCGTTTCCATTCAGAAATGTGTTTATTGCTAATTCACCTCCCAGATGTCCCTAATTTTTTCCACTGAAGTTTTGATAAAATGGGGACAACTCATTGAAATTAGCCAGCTTACTGTCATTTTAATTTCACAAATAAATGCAATCAGAAGACGAGGAATTGCAATCAAACGGGAGCTGTTGCCCTTCTGATAGGACTGTAATATTGGTCCTGATGTTGCGCCTATCGCAGGTTGCCACCGGTTCCGACCCGAAAGCCAATCATCATGGCCCTGTTCAAGCTGTAGTGGGGGAAACTTTCAGTCTTAGTATAAGGACCACCCATTGATGTGTATATGCTGAGTGCACAACTATTACAGAAACATTGATGCTGTGTAATATCAGGGTTTACATATGATACATTCTTGATATTCAATAGGCTATTTTGAACAGTCATCTAATCTAAAGCATCGCCATCACAACTGCATTATGTCCTGCATATTTGTCCAGCAAATACATTTTAGTGTCATAATGCAATTTACATTTTCTGAAGAAGCTCAGCAAATGCGATCCGAGGTAAAAAGGGTTAGATTTAAAATATTTAAAAGTTTTTAAATGTTCAAAAGCTTGTTTTCTGAAAGTGATCTCAGCATTGGACAGATAGTTCTGATAGTTTATAGTCTTGAAGTGTAGAAAATGTCATTCAGCTGATTTATTCATCTACAGAACAGGGTACGGCTAATTTAAGTTTGTGTAAATAAAGGGCAAGTATATAGGCCTAACAATATTTTTCGTTTGGTAATTTATTTTTTTAATGCTTTATTCATTCGGTAATTTATTTATACAGGGAATTTTGCCACCATTTTTTAAGTAAGCTGAACAATAATTTTATAGAATTGGGCTATATGTAAGTGTTTCAAAAAAGCACACTGAAGTTTTTCTCCTAGCATTGTGTATTTAGTTTTAATTTAAAACATCTTTGTGCACAGAAATTATTTGTTTTTTTTATCGTGGACTAATTCCGTGACTGCCGTCTATTATTTTGAATGGTGTGAAACTTTAATAAATAAACGGATGGCTACCGCAATTAAATTAATCACAAACTGGCCATTCATTTGTTCTCCGTGCACTTGTCACTGTGCATGATACGAGATATTTGTGTTGGCACTCCTGGAAGTGTCATGTTTGCAGTGATCGGATCTGTATGCCGTTCAGATCAATCCACAATCACATACAATAAATTGGCTTTCAAGGATGTATACCTTGTCGTCATTATTACAGGCTAACGATTGGGGTAAATTGCTGGCTAATTTCAATGAATTGTCCCCATTTTATCAAAACTTCAGTGGAAAAAAATTAGGGACATCTGGGAGGCGAATTAGCAATAAACACATTTCTGAATGGAAACGGCTTCAGGGCAGATTTCTTTTGCGCTAAACCAAAACTTAAGCGACAAAGTGTTTTTTTAGGCATGACGTCATCACGCACACCATTTTTATCGATAAAAGGCCATTTGAATGGAAACGGGCAGAAGACGGCAAATTTCGTAATTTTTCTTTTTTACGCATTTTCACTTTGTCGATAACAAAATAGCGCGAAAAGTGGATGGAAACTAGGCTATAGTTACTGAAAGTAGCTACGTGATTAGCTAGTTAGCTATAAGCTTGTTGTCACAGAGAGTAAAAGACGGACATTGTTTATTTTACTTTCCAGCATTGTGTCTCACCAACTACGTAACAACACAGCATGAAATCAACACTCAACAGACACAATCCAACACCTGCTGAGCTGCAAAAAGATGCTCTGATATTTACCTTTCAATCTGCTACATTACTGATTGCACTGACAAGCTATAGCTGGCTAACAGCAAACAGACATGAGTGACATGGTTGTCAGGGACAGGGTTAACGTTATATTAGTTATATTGAAAAGGGAAAATGATGGGGTCATTGTTTATTAACTTTCCAGTATGTATTTCACAAACTAGTTGACTTACTGAGACACTGCTTGACTCCACCCTGTCTGCAGACCCACCTTCAGCTCAGCTCTGTAAACAGTGGAGTCGGAGCACGCTCTGCTGTACAAACTACACTATGACACCAATTCTAAAGCATTGTTTTCTGCATTATATTTTCTGGAAAAAAGTTTTCATATCGGCGCAAATCTGTAAAATATATATGCCGATACCGATATATTGGCGAAAGGCTAATATCGGCTGATAATATCAGCTGGCCGATATGTTGGTCGGGCACTAGTTTTAACCAAGATTATGCTGCAAGATGTTTTTTTTTTCCAACTACATTTAAGTTCCTTGTTAAAGGCTAACTTGCAATTTTGCACATTTCCAGTTTATTCCCATTAATTCCCATTTATTCCCGTTAATTCCCATGGAAAGTTTCCAACTTTGAAAATTCCCGGAATTTTGCAACCCTATTTGCTGCTGAATTTTTTTTTAGATCTTATGCTACAGAACTGCCTCCACTTTTGTTAGAGGTTTATACGGAATCATTAAAGAATGGAAAGCTTCTTCCAACCATGACACAAGCCCGGATCAGCCCGATTCTTAAAAAGGACAAAGATCCAAGCGAGTGTAAAAGTTACCGTCCAATTTCCCTGATCCAGCTAGACGTAAAAATAAATTTTGTTTTTAGTCCCTGGTGTTACGTCCTTGAGACGTATTTTAATATTATGCGGGTTGACATGTATTGTTGTTGTAATGCTGTTATATGCCTGCTGGGGGTGTGTGTTCTGTGTGTTTCATTTCTCTCTTTAATGAAGGAGCTGAAGCAGCAGCTGCATGCAATGACACCCTGATCAGAGATGCAGCCGATCAATGCTAAATAAGGCAGAGTTCCTTTCGTGGAAAAGAGAGAGACGTTGAGACTTGTGGTCTACTCTCCATGCGCGTGTAGTCAAGGATCTTTGATTCTCCTGCCCCAGAAACTGTTGTGCTTGAACCTCTTTGTGAGCAGAGTGTTTTTGTTTGTTTTTCTATCATCTTGTGCTGTGTGCTAAGATTGAAGAAGATACTAAATTGCTTGACATTATTTATAATTTTTGAACTCTTTGTTGATATAGAAAATTGTAGGTAGGAGGACGCCATTTTGTTTATTGACCACCTTTTTCTCCTGTTTTGGCTAGTTAGGGAGTGAGGGTAGATTTCTGTTTATTGTTTAATTTTATTTTATCAAAGGTAAGATAGTTCCACTCCTAACTAGCTAGAATACCTTTTTGTTTATTATTTGGGCCTGGTCCCCTCCTGAAGCCATCTTAGTTTGTATTTAAAACCATTAAAAAAATATCTTTGTTTTGAACTCATATGTTGTGCAATCATACTGGGACAGGAGACAAAGCCTCCTGAATGTTTTACGTGTTCTTTTGTTACCCTTTTCCTCAAACCCTAGACAAAAGGGTAACACTGGCAAGAAGTAAAATACAGTACAAACTAAATAATCATAATAAAATAATATAGCTGCAAGCAGCAATTAATGAGGTTCAAGCTAATAAGGTCCTTTTAGTACATATGCAACCAATATTAAGTATTAATTAGACAGTCCATTAGCACCTAAAACAATGATGAAGTGCCTTAAATTTTCAGAACCATCATGTTAAGCAGCACAGACATATGGCATTTTTTACATTCATGACTGTTATAGCACCACCAAGGGGCAGAGGTGCGAAATGTTTTCAATGTTTCCTCAGATTGACGTTCTACATAAATGTCCAAAATTTGGTGATAATCTCTCATTCCGTTCAAGAGTTATAACATTTAAGTAAATTTGGCCACGCCTACTTTGAACATCTCGGCGTACCGTTGCGTTGATGAATCGAATGTTCAAATTTTTTGGATAATTATTAATATTGGGACTCCACAGAATGTCTCTGCACTGGTTTGGTTCCAATCGGGCGAACGGCCTAGGACTAGTTAAAAAAAGTAGTTTCTTTAAATAATCTTAAATATTTAACAAACGATTTGATTCACACCAATGCTTCTTTAGGCAAAGTTGTTAAGAATGAGGAAATCGATCATATGGTCTGAATAACGTGTGTCTGAGTGAAACAGCAGTATATACAACAATTAACACGCAAGAAAAACACGTAGATAGCGCCTCCCGGTGGTCAATTTTTTCACATTTTGCAGACCTCTCGGGCTAAGAGAGGAATAGGCCTACCACGTTTCGTTCCGATCTGCCTTTTTTAACCCTATCCAATAGCTGCTAAAAGTTGATTGGTCGATGGTGGCCATGTTTTTTAAGATATGTAACTGTCCTCATAGAATTTGATGGCACCTTGGTCAAAGACACTGCATGCAAAATTTCAAATCGACCAACGGTTCCATAGTTAGAGCCATTTTTAAAATTTTAATTATTACAGCGGCATCAAGAGGCAGAGGCGTGCAATTTTATGTGTCTCCTCAGAATGGCCCCATACATTAGTGTACCAAATTTGGTGATAATATCTCAGTCTGTTCAAAAGTTAGAACCATTTAAGTAAAAATGGCCTAGCCCACTACGTACGTTTTGACATACCGTTTGACAATTAATCGAAAGTTCAAAATTCCTTTGATAAAGTTTCAAGTCTCTAGGGCAGAAGAATAATACTCCTTACAAATACAATAGGGTTTCTGCCCTTCGGCTTGAAATCCCCTAATAAATACTATTGAATCAAATGTTCAAAAATAATTTTCATTTATATGCACCAATATAAAAATAAAGCAATATTTACTTGCATATATTTTTACGTAAAACTTTTAACAAATTAAAAAGGCCATGCAGAGACTTGAAATCAAACTTCAAAAATGTTGATATTTTTGCAACTGAAGTTTAAATCACATCCACTATTAAAACATTGTCCAAATAAAGAGTCCATTAAAATGAAATGAAGTTTTTGAAATAACATTGCCTTATTTAGATGTTTTATCACCATGACAGCAATATTAAATATATGGTAAATATTTGATATATATATCACACAGTCGTCCAGCAGAGGGCACTCACTTATGTAAGGAGCCATTCCAGGATCTAGTGTGGTGATCATGGACTCCACTGAGTGTTTGGTTTTATCCAGTACTGTTTTGACCATCGGGTTACCAGCTACACCCTGAGATGTGACACACAAGGAAAAGCATATCATCCATCCCACCAGAGGAATACAGAGAGAGAGAGAGTTTGTATTCAGCTGTTGATGTGATAATGTGCGCAGTACCTTGAAGAAGCCCCATAATCCTCCAGTAGAGCTGCTGTCTGGGGTCACTCTGGGATCTTCAGTGTCTTCAGGGAATGTGATGGGGGAGCTGACATCTAAACTTCCAGACATTGGCTGCTGCATCATGGGATTAGAGACAATGCCTACAGAGAGACAATCACATCACATGCCATCCATCATAACACATCACATCACTCAGATATGATCAGAAGAGAATATTAGATCTATTCCCTGGAATAAATGAGCTACACTGACACAAGACAGAAAGACCATGTTTTTTTTCTTCAAATATTCACATATAGTGATGGTGCTTGTATTGGGAGAAATTATTCTCAAATAATTGAGAAACACATCTTATCAGACAGTGTTTTTGCATATTGAACAGTCAGCACAATAAAACCCTCTCTGAGAAGTTTCTTTTCTTTATGAGGTTCAATACCATGTGTAAATGGGTTCAAACACACATTCAGTGGTACCTGGCACGGGTGAGGTGCTGGTAAAACTGGGCATCAGTGGCGTCTGAGGGGTGCACCCAGCATGGCCACGTGTGATATCATATCCTACACTCACAGAGAAGCCAGTGGTGGGTGGGCCGACAGGAGGGGCAGACAGGGCGGGGCCGGGCAGGGCAGTGGGGTTGAGGGGAGGGGCGGCAGAGGCGGAGTACGGGGTGACAGGGCTGCTGTACGGAGCACTCAGACCCAGAGGAGATGATACTGAGCTGAAAGAGAGAGGAGGAGCTGATGTCTGCACTGGTGGAACAGGACTAGAGAAACCTCCTGGAGCAAAACTGGACACACCAGAGGAGCTGGGGAGCATCAGAGGACTGCACATACCTGAACACAACAACATAAATGACAACAATCAGCACTTTAACAAGAACTTTAGCTCAGCTGTCATTGACAACAAATTCATGAGGTGCTGCTCTATGCAGAAACTCAATCCAAGTTAATTACTCGCACATCTCATGCTGTGTGACTAAAAATGTCTGTGACTTTTATCCAAAGTGACTTACAGTGCCCTTATTACAGGGACAATCCCCCTGGAGAAACCTGGAGTTAAGTGCCTTGCTCAAGGACACAATGGTGGTGGCTGTGGGGATCGAACCAACAACCTTCTGCTTACCAGTTCAGTGCTTTAGTCCACTCAGTGGTAAAAGACGCTGGCTAGTTCGAATCCCAGGGCATGATGAGTGACTCCAGCCAAGTCTCCTAAGCAACCAAATTGGCCCGGTTGCTAGGGAGGGTAGAGTCACATGGGGTAACCTCCTTGTGGTCGCTATAATGTGGTTCTCGCTCTCGGTGGGGCACGTGGTGAGATGAGCGTGGATGCTGTGGTGGATGGCGTGAAGCCTCCACACTCGCTATGTCTCCGTGGCAACGCGCTCAACAAGCCATGTGATAAGATGACGGTCTCAGACACAGAGGCAGCTGGGATTCGTCCTCCGCCACCCCGATTGAGGCGAATCACTACGCGACCACGAGGACTTAAAAGCGCATTGGGAATTGGGCATTCCAAATTGGGTGAAAAAGGAAAAAATAAAAAAATAATAATACATGCGCTCATTTACAGAACTGCTGTTTTCTTAAAGAGACAGTAAAGATTCTTAGCATGTGTTTTACAAAATGTAAATACTAAATAAATTATTCATCTATGTCGCCACCTACTAGGCAGAGAGGGAAAAGAAAAGAAAATGGAGGGACAGAGGATAAATAAATAATTTTACAGCCCATTAGGTGGCGATATGCACGAAGAGTGCAAATTGCCCAAAAACAAAATAACTCTTTTACCAAAGTTATTGTAAGAAAACGTTATATAAATTTGTTACTCAAAAAAGCATCTTGCTGTCTCAAAAGTATTTGCATAAGTTGACATATTTGCCCTATAACTACTGTCCCTATATTTACAGGATATAACTATAACCCCTCTCACCCCTTTTAATTATTATTTCTTTTCAAACAAATTATGTTGCTCCATAATTATAAAAATAATAATAATAATAATAATAATAATAATAATGTATTCTTTTAATCTTGATACACTTTGTGACCAGAAAAAAGCACATTTTACATAAGGTGTGCCTGTACCCTATATAATTTTAAATGCACTGGCAGCCTAAAGTTTGGAATAATGTACAGATTTAGCTGTTTCTGAAGGAAATTGGTACTTTAATTCACCAAAGTTGCATTCAACTGATCACAAAGTATAGTCAGGACATTACTGATGTAAAAAACAGCACCATCACTATTTGAAAAAAGTCATTTTTGATCAAATCTAGACAGGCCCCATTTCCAGCAGCCATCACTCCAACACCTTATCCTTGAGTAATCATGCTAAATTGCTCATTTGGTACTAGAAAATCACTTGCCATTATATCAAACACTGCTGAAAGATATTTGGTTCATTAAATGAAGCTTAACATTGTCTTTGTGTTTGTTTTTGAGTTGCCACAGTATGCAATAGACTGGCATGTCTTAAGGTCAATATTAGGTCAAAAATGGCAAAAAAGAAACAGCTTTCTCTAGAAACTCATCAGTCAATCATTGTTTTGAGGAATGAAGGCTATACAATGATTGAAATTGCCAAAAAACTGAAGATTTCATTCAAAGGTGTACACTACAGTCTTCAAAGACAAAGGACAACTGGCTCTAACAAGGACAGAAAGAGATGTGGAAGGACAGATGTACAACTAAACAAGAGGATAAGTACATCAGAGTCTCTAGTTTGAGAAATGGACACCTCACATGTCCTCAGCTGACAGCTTCATTGAATTCTACCCGCTCAACACCAGTTTCATGTACAACAGTAAAGAGAAGACTCAGGGGTGCAGGCCTTATGGGAAGAATTGCAAAGAAAAAGCCACTTTTGAAACAGAAAAACAAAAAGAAAAGGTTAGAGTGGGCAAAGAAACACAGACATTGGACAACAGATAATTGGAAAAGAGTGTTATGGATTGAGCCCCATTGAGCATTTGTGGGATCAGCTAGACTGTAAGGTGCATGAGAAGTGTAATCTTCTATAAGACATCCACATCTATGGCAAGTGCTACAGGAAGTGTGGGGTGAAATGTCACTTGAGTATCTGGACAAACTGACAGCTAGAATGCCAAAGATCTGCAAAGCTGTCATTGCTGCAGGTGGAGGATTTTTTTATGAGAACTCTTTGAAGTAGTTTAAGAAGTTCTGAACATTTTTTTCAAATTGTAATAGTAATTTTTCACGTTATTAATGTCCTGACTACACATTGTGATCAGTTGAACGACACTTTGGTGAATAAAAGTACCAATTTCTTTCCATACGAGCAAAATCTGTACATTATTCCAAACTTTTGGCCACCAGTGAAGGTATTTTGCCCACCCCCATTTATTTGTTTAAAGTTTTTTGCTAAAAATAAATAAAATCAGGGTTTTAAACTGTAAATACACTTAAATCTGCAAATAGACTGATGAGCCAAAATATTATGTCCACCTGCCTAAAATGCTGTTGGTCCTCCGCGTGCCGCCAAAACAGTGCCGCCCCACTAAGACGTTGACTCTACAAGACCCCTGAACTTGTCCAGTGGTATCTGGCACCAAGACATCGGCAGCAGATCCTTCAAGTCCTGTAAGTTGCGAGGTGGAGCCGCCATTGGTCGGATTTGTTGGTCCAGCAAATCCCACAGATGATCTGGGGAATGTGGAGGCCAGGGCAACACATTGAACTCTTCATCATGTTCCTCAAACCATTCCCAAACAATGTGTGCAGTGTGGCAGGGCGCATTATCCTGCTGAAAGAGGCCATTGCCATTAGGGAATACCATTGTCATGAACGGGTGTACCTGGTCTGCAATGATGTTAAGGTATGTGGCAAGTATCAAATTGACGTCCACATGAATGGTCGGACCCAGGGTTTCCCAGCAGAACATTGCACAGAGCATCAACTCCCTCTACCGGCTTGTCGTCTTTCCACAGTGCATCCTGGTGCCATCACTTCCCCAGGTAAATGCACACGTACACGTCCGTCCACGTGATGTAAAAGAAAACGGGACCCACCGGACCAGGTAACCATCCTCCACAGCTCCAAGGTCCAGTTCCGATGCTCACATGCCCATTGTAGGCGCTTTCGACAGTGGACAGGGGTCATCATGGGCACTATGACCGGTCTGCAGCTAAGCAGCCCCATACACAGCGATGCACTGTGTGTTGTGACACATTCCTCCCATAACCATCATAACAAATGTTTGTGACTTGTGCCACAGTAGACCTTCTGTCAGTTCGAACAAGAAGGGATAGCCTTTGTTTTGGACTCAAGATGGCGCCGAGTATGGCTGCTGCGTTGCGAGCTCCGACACAACTTAGCAATGGTTTGTTTGTTTTGTTTACAATTCTTATGTTTCTTGTCTTGGATGTTGCCTGCCTTATTGTCTACGACAGACAAACACTTTTGGACATTGGCTCAGCGATCTCACACCGTAAACCGGACTTCACATTCCTCAATGCCGACCCGCTGTTTACAAACACGCAAGCGGAGCCCTTTGTCTGGGCAGCACGGCCGCGGAAACGCAGGAGGAAAAGGGGAAACAGAGCCGGCGTTCTCATCAGAGTAAGACGCCGCGCAAATCGACCCCCGCTACCCACTATTCTACTGGCAAATGTTCAGTCTCTGGATAACAAGCTCTGCGAGCTGAAAGCGCGGATCTCTTTCCAACGAGAGACGAGGGACTGCTGCGTTATCTGCCTTACGGAAACTTGGATGTCTGCGGAGATTCCAGACTCAGCCATTGAACCCGCGGGGTTTTCCATGCTCCGAGCGGACAGAGCGAAAGACCTCTCAGGTAAAACTAGAGGAGGTGGTGTATGTTTTATGATCAACAAATCCTGGTGCGATCAGAGGAACATACATTCTATCAAGTCTTTCTGTTCTCCTGATCTGGAATTTCTTATGCTTCTGTGTCGACCATTCTGGCTACCGAGGGAATTCACAGCGGTCATTATCACTGCTGTGTACATCCCCCCACAAGCCGACACAGACCGGGCACTCAAGGAACTGTATGGGAGTATAAGTGAGCAGGAAACCGCGCACCCTGAGGCCGCGTTCATTGTGACCGGGGACTTTAATAAAGCCAGTTTAAAATCAGTCGCACCAAAATATCACCAGCACATTAGTTTCAACACACGAGGGGACCGGGTTTTGGACCATTGCTACTCTCCGTTCCGGGATGGCTACAAATCCCTCCCCCGCCCACCATTTGGAAAATCGGACCACTCTTCCATTCTGCTTCTGCCCGCTTACAGGCAGAAACTGAAACAGGAAGCACCCACCCTCAGAACGATCCAGTGCTGGTCGGACCAATCAGACTCTACGCTACAAGACTGTTTTGATCGCACGGACTGGGAGATGTTCCGGTCCGCCTCTGATGACGACATCGAGCTTTACGCTGATAGCGTAATGTGCTTCATCAGAACGTGTGTAGAGGAAGTGATTCCGACCAGAACTGTGCGAATCTATCCGAATCAGAAGCCGTGGATCAACAGCGATGTTCGCGCAGCACTTAATGTGCGGACCTCCGCTTTTAATTCCGGGAACGCGGAGGAGCATAAACAAGCCAGTTATGCCCTCCGAAAAACTATCAAAACAGCAAAACGCCAGTACAGGAGTAAGATTGAGGGACAGTTTAACACCACCAACTCTAGAAGCATGTGGCAGGGAATTAACATCATCACGGACTTTAAAGGGAATAAAAACTCCGCCATGAACACCGCTGCCTCTCTCCCAGATGAGCTAAATACTTTTTATGCTCGTTTCGAGGGAAATAACACCGCCCTCGCGGAGAGAGCTCTCACGGCCGAAGCTACAGAGGTTAGTTCACTCTCCGTCTCTGTAGCGGATGTAACCCGATCATTCCGACGGGTGAATATCCGCAAAGCCGCGGGTCCAGACGGCATTCCGGGCCGCGTCATCAGAGCGTGCGCGAACCAGCTGGCTGGTGTTTTTACGGACATTTTCAACCTCTCCCTCTCTTTGTCTGTAGTCCCCACATGCTTTAAAACATCCACCATTGTGCCTGTTCCAAAACAATCGAAAATAACTTGTTTAAATGACTGGCGTCCTGTTGCTCTGACCCCCATCATCAGCAAATGTTTTGAGAGACTAATCAGAGATTACATCTGCTCTGTATTACCACTCAATCTTGACCCGCTGCAGTTTGCTTACCGTAACAACCGCTCCACTGATGATGCCATTGCATCTACAATACACACTGCTCTCTCCCACCTGGAAAAAAAGAACACTTATGTGAGAATGCTGTTTGTAGACTACAGCTCAGCATTCAACACCATAGTGCCCTCCAAGCTAGATGAGAAACTCCGGGCTCTGGGCTTAAACAGCTCGCTGTGCAGCTGGATCCTGGACTTCCTGTCAAGCAGACGCCAGGTGGTTAGAATAGGCAGCAACATCTCCTCATCACTGACCCTCAACACTGGAGCCCCGCAGGGCTGTGTTCTCAGCCCACTACTGTATTCCCTGTACACACATGACTGTGTGGCAACACATAACTCCAATGCCATCATTAAGTTTGCTGATGACACGACGGTGGTAGGTCTGATCACTGACAATGATGAAACAGCCTACAGAGAGGAGGTGCACACTCTGACACACTGGTGTCAGGAGCACAACCTCTCCCTCAACGTCAGTAAGACAAAGGAGCTTGTGGTGGACTTCAGAAGAAAAGACAGAGAACACAGTCCCATCACCATCAATGGGGCACCAGTGGAGAGAGTCAGCAGCTTCAAGTTCCTGGGTGTCCACATCACTGAGGAACTCACATGGTCCGTCCACACTGAAGTCGTTGTGAAGAAGGCTCATCAGCGCCTTTTCTTCCTGAGACGGCTGAGGAAGTTTGGAATGAACCGCCACATCCTCACACGGTTCTACACCTGCACTGTGGAGAGCATCCTGACTGGCTGCATCTCCGCCTGGTACGGCAATAGCACTGCCCACAACCGCAAAGCACTGCAAAGGGTGGTGCGAACTGCCAAACACATCATCGGAGGTGAGCTTCCCTCCCTCCAGGAAATATATACAAGGCGGTGTGTGAAAAAAGCTCGGAGGATCATCAGAGACTCCAGCCACCCGAGCCATGGGCTGTTCTCACTGCTACCATCAGGTAGGCGGTATCGCAGCATCAGGACACGCACCAGCCGACTCCATGATAGCTTCTTCCCCCAAGCAATCAGACTTCTGAACTCTTGATCTCCCACGATCAAAATACATCATCCCTGCACTTTATTACTCTTTTATCTCACACCGGACTGTCATAAATTATATTACTGTCATTATATTATGTCTCTCTTAACAACTGACTATCAACCGACAGCCTGAATGTCAATACAGTACAATACTGTACATTCTATATATATACTTTTTTCATATATATTTTAATTTTTATTGAATAATGTGTATCTATATAGTATCTATATAGTAAAAAACAAAACAAAAAAAAAAAACAAAAAACAAAAACAGCATATTGTATACTGTGCAATGTATGTTATTATTGTATATTGTTGAGTGTAATTGTGTATAACAGATGTTTAAATTGTGTTGTGTTAATTTGATGTTTTAAGTTGTGTAATTATGTATAACAGATGTTTAAATTGTGCTGTGTTAATTTGATGTTTTAAGTCGAGTTTAATTATGTATAACAGATGTTTAAATTGTGCTGTGTTAATTTGATGTTTTAAGTCGAGTTTAATTATGTATAACAGATGTTTAAATTGTGTTGTGTTAATTTGATGTTTATTGTAGATTGGCGTATGTCTCATCACTGTCACGACTGCTATGTTGATCGGAACTGCACCCAAGAATTTCACACACCATTGCACTTGTGTATATGGCTGTGTGACAATAAAGTGATTTGATTTTGATTTGATTGATTTGTTTCCCTTGTGCATCGATGAGCCTTGGGCACCCAACACCCTGTCACCAGTTTGTGTTTTGACCCTCCTCGGACCACTGTCGGTAGGTACTCACCACTGCTGACTGGGAGCCCCCACAAGCCTTGCCGTTTCAGAGTTGTTCTGACCCATTCGTCTGGCCATATAAATGTGGTCCTTGTCAAAGTCGCTCAGGTCTTTACTCCTGCTCATTTCTCCAGCATTCAACACATTGACCACGACAACTGATTGATAGCTTACCATCTAATCTACCCAGACCATGACATGTGGCCTTGTTAGGAGATGATAAATTGTATTCACTTCAACCAGGAATGGTAATAATGTTTTGGCTCATCAGTGTATAATATAAAAGAACCTCTTCTATCATATTGCTGAATTATAAACAGCAGGTAAAGACTCGTACACTAGAAATATATATATATATATATATATATATATATATATATATATATATATATATATATATATACATACATACATACATACATATACACACACACACACATATATATACACATAGTACTGTGCAAAAGTCTTAAGCACATAAGACGTTTCACAAAAGCATTTGTCTTAAGATGGTTATTTATAGAGGTGTGAATCTTCACTGGCCTCACGATTAGATTACGATTCAAAGGGTAACGATTCGATTATAAAACGATTCTCGATCTTTCCTTCAATTTCTTTCTTTTTTCAGTTTCTTCCAAATTTATTTTTTACTCTATTTTTTCCCTTTCAACTTTTCATTTAACAGCTGTTTTAAAAAATCAGAACCAGTCACATTACATAAACTGGCCTTTTATAATTCAGTATGAGCAGTGAACAAAACATGGAACATCCACAAGATTAAATGGTTCTATAGTTTAAAAGAATGTCTCAGTTTTTCAGCTTCTTTCTTCAGACCCTAAAATCTCTTAAAAAATATTGGTTCTCCATCAAAACACACTGAATACTATTACTTCAACTGATTATATTATTTTTTTTATTTTTTTGTTTAAGCATTGTAAATCATTTAATAGTATTTATTTATTATTTAAAATTAATCTATGCCATGCTATTCATTTTAATTTTTAACCACAACTAGAAGTTGCTGGTCCAGGATGAGAGATATATCTGCTTCTATGAGAGTGCAGCTGTCAGCTTCTCCTCTCCTCACCTGCACAGGTGATAGTAAAGCGGTTTAAATAGCACAGTTGTTATTTCAGAAGGGTATCAAGTGTCTCGTATGCACTGTTCCATCTGTTTGTTCTGCGAGTAGATCGCACGACCCTGTCGCAAAAGCTACGATGGATTTCAAACCTTTATCATCAGGTGTGCGCACTGTCCTGACAAGCGAGTGACCGGCAATGACCGGCAATAAAGCAAAAGCCAATGAAATGGAGAGCGTGCAAGAGTAGAAAAAGGCATTGGGGGGAAAAAAAAGAATGAAATGAAAACATCACCAACATCTCCCGAACCGCTGCCTCATTATTTTCTTCTGTGTTTTCCCCCGTTGTTTGCAAATCAGTGCAATAATGGGTGCGAGCTCGTCTTTCCGGTTGTTTGTTGGCATGTTATCACAAATTAACTCTCCCGCTGCTATTTGTGTGGGTTTGTGAAAGAATTTCGGGATTGTAGTTTCATTCGGGCACAAACTGTCATGTGTTTCATACAGCTGGTCTGCAAACAATCGTGTTTGTGCACTTGACTTTAGTGTATGCACTTAACTCGCATCTTTGTTTCTACATCTGTCTTCGGCGCGCGCCACTGCTCTGCCGTGATTTAAACTGAACTCAGAATTGATTCTGATTCTTTTGAGAATCGATTCAGAATCATTTGTGTATGAATCGCTGAAAGTATTTTTCCTACCACCTCTAGTTATTTATATCTTCAGCTTTAGCGTGTCAATGGGAAATATAAATGTTAGACTCCCAAACATTACTTTTGCAAATAGAAAAGATTAGAATAGAAGAACAGGGAGCCCTGCAACAGATGTCATGGCCCCCACAGAGTCCCCCACTGAACATCATGTCAGTCTAAGATTACATAAAGAGACAGAAGCAATTGAGACAGCCTCAATAGATAGAAAAAATGTGGCGAATTCTACAAGAAGCTTGGAACATCCTATCTGCCAACAACCAAGAAAAACTGTGTCCAGGTGTGCCTAGGAGAATTGGTGCTGTTTTAAAGGCAAAGGTGGTCACACCTAATATTGATTTAGCTTTTTTATGTTTACTGGACTTTGAATGACTAAGTGATAATTGAAAACTATTTATGTGATTATGTTTGAAGACATCCTCACTATGCAACATTTTTCACAAGTGCCTAAAACTTTTGCATAGTACTGTCATTCACTTCACCTGTGAGTGTTCATAAAGTTTTGGCTCATTGGTGTATAATATAAAACAACCTCTTCTATCTTATTGCTGAATTTTAAACAGCAGGTAAAGACTCAAGTATGCTAGAAATACACACACACACACCCCCCCTGATCAGCCACAACATCAAAACCACCTGCCAAATATTGTGTAGGTCCCCCTCGTGCCACCAAACAGAGCCAGCCCGCATCTCAGAATAGCATTCTGAGAGCTATTCTTCTCACCACAATTGTAGAGAATGGTTATCTGAGTTACCGTAGACTTTGCCAGTTCGAACCAGTCTGGCCATTCTCTGTTGACCTCTCTCATCAACAAGGCATTTCTGTCCACAGAACTGCCCCTTATTGGATATCTTTTTGTTTTTGGCCCCATTCTGAGTACATTCTAGAGACTGTTGTGTGTGAAAATCCCAGGAGATCAGCAGTTACAGAAATACTCAAACCAGCCCGTCTGGCACCAACAATCATCCATGCGATTATATAATCAGCCAATCATGTGGAAGTAGTGCAGTGCATAAAATCATGCAGATATGGACCAGGAGCTTCAGTTAATGTTCAACCATCAACCATCAGAATGGGGGAAAAATTTGATCTCAGTGATTTGGAATGTGGCATGACTGTTGGTGCCAGATGGGCTGGTTTGAGTAATTTTGTAACTGCTGATCTCCTGGGACTTTCACACACAACAGTCTTTAGAATGTACTCAGAATGGTGCCAAAAACAAATAACATCCAGTGAGCAGCAGTTCTGTGGATGGTTCATGGCCCAACAACCAACCGCGAACATTCTGGGGCACACAGACTTAAAGCGGGCCATTTTACGGCGGGTCGGCCGCAACCCTGAACAACATCAGCAACAGTTCCGCACGCTGCCATTTGTCTTCGCCCAACAGCTCCATGATGCCCGTCAAAGGTGGCTACTGGCAGAGGATCGCAACGCTGATGCTGTCATCGATCTTGTGGTACTATTCATTAAATAGTATTTATACCTCTACACCAATGCTTGGTTCAAAACGAGACTTTGAATGCAGCATGGAGGGTGAGGTGTGTACATGAGGATGTGCACAAATACCCGTTAGTGGCTATCACAATTCAATTCTGGGGACAAAAGCATAGTATTGAGGCTGCGGTTAGTCCCTGCCTCACCCATCCTCTAATATTGGGAATAAACTGGCCAGCGTTCCAAATGTTATTGAAGGGAATGTGTGTGGATGGGCCCTACAACAGAGTGATATGGTGTGGGGTGTGTAGCACGCTGGCTGGGGAGGCGGTGCAGGGCCATCCTTGACAGCTCCGCATCAGGATAATGCAAGGGAGGAGGAGGGCTCGACTCTCCCGGCCCATAGAGGGATACCCCTAGGGGATTTCCCTCTGGAGCAGATGCAGGACAAAACCCTTAAGCAAGCCTTCGACCAGGTGAGAGTAATCGATGGGCAACAACTTAAGCTGGCGGGTGCTCTCTCATAACCATATTTTGCAATTATAAAAGACTGGTTGTAAAATATTGTCAAAAATTCTGGCTAACCGATTAAGTTATGACATCTCTTATACATATAAATCAGGTGGTGTTTATTTGGAGCCACAGCTCTTCTGATAACATTAGGCGTTTCATCAATATCATGTGGTCAGTGGCGAATGATCAGACTCTGGTTGCTGTCATCTCACTTGACGCTGAAAAGGCATTTGATATGGTAGAATGGGATTATCTTTTTAAGATTTTGGAACTATACGGGTTCGGGAATACTTTTATTGGATGAATTAAGTTACTATAGACACCCGGAAGCGGCGGTACAAACAAATGTATTAATTTCAGATTATTTTACCCTGGATCTGGGCACCCGGCAGGGTTGATTAATTCTTTTTCTAAGTTCTCAGGATACAGAGTCACTTGGTCTAAATCTGAAGCTTTGGCTCTGACAGCGTACTGCCCAGTAACGGCTTTTCAGCAGGGCACCTTTCAGTGGCCCAAACAGGGCATTAAGTATTTGGGCATTTTATTCCCAGCAAATTTGAGTTAATTTTGGCCCCTTAATAAAAAGGTTTTCGAGCGATGTGGGCAGGTGGGCTTCATTATATTTATCTAAGATTGGGAAGGTTAATGTTATTAAAATGAATTGTATTCCAAAATTTAACTACCTGCTATGGTCTCTCCCTGTAGATGTCCCCCTCTCTTATTTCAAGCAATTTGATAGCATAGCGTAGTCCTTCATTTGGAATGGTAAGCGCCCCAGATTACATTTAATAAAGTTACATAGGTCAATTGACAAAGGTGGGCTAGGCCTACACAAGATTTTGTTTATTATGCATTCGGCCTCAGACATTTGGCTCATTGGTCGCTTCCACCTGAGAGAAAGAGAGCTCCTCCCTGGTTTTGTACTGAACAGGAAGTTCTAGCCCCTATTTCGCCATTGCAAAGCCTCTCTATAAAAAAAAAAGACCTGTTGTATCGAGTGATGCAGGACCCTCAGACAAAGGAAGTTACAACCCAATTGTTAGTACCAAAGAGCCGTCAGGAAATGTTATTCCAGGCGGCTCATCATAATCCAATGGCAGGCCACTTAGGGCAAGAGAAAACACTAAATCGTCTCATAGCCCGTTTCAACTGGCTGGGCATTCACGGGACTGTTCACAGGTGGTGTACAATATGCTGCGAATGTCAACTGGTGAATCCACCGGCCAACCCAAAAGCGGCATTGCGCCCTCTACCACTGATTGGGGTTCCATTCGAAAGAATTGGTATGGACCTCATCGGGCCATTAGAACGGTCAACACGTGGACATCGCTTTGCATTAGTCCTGGTGAATTACACAAAACAATATCCAGAAGTAGTGCCTCTCCGCGACATCTCAGCATGGTGTGTTGCAGAGGCACTCTTCAAAATTATCTCCCAAGTAGAGATCCCGAAAGAGATCCTCACTGACTAAGGCACTACTTTCATGTCTCGCACTCTACGCAAACTTTATGAATTACTGGGGATTATATAGATTCGGACCAGTGTGTACCATCCTCAGACAGACGGCCTGGTTGAGCGTTTTCATAAAAACCTCAAGAACATGATTTTTAAGTTCGTTCACTATGATACTAGGAATTGGGATAAGTGGCTCGAGCCCCTATTATTTGCAGTTTGAGAGGTCCCACAAGCCTCCATGGGATTCGCCCTTTTTTAATTACTGTATGGACGTCAGCTGCGTGGGGTGTTGGATGTTCTAAAGGAAAATTGGGAGGAGGGACCTTCACAGACTAAAAACTAAATTCAATACGTTCCTGAGAGTAAAACTCCATACACTAGGGCGATTATCACAGGAGCATTTGCTACAGGCTCAAGAACGTCAGTCCCGACTATACAATAGGGGTACTCGGCTGTGGGAGTTTGCATTGGGAGATAAAGTACTTGTATTGCTACCCATATTGAGCTCCAAATTACTCGCCAAGTGGCAAGGGACATCACGGCGAGTTGGCAACGTCAACTATGAGGTTGAACGAACAGATAGAGGCGGAGCACAGCAGGTGTATCACCTCATTCTCCTAAAATATTGAGTCCCTTGTGGAGACCACCTCTCACCATCCCAAATCACGGAGGTGGTCATGTTGCAAAGATAATTTTCCGATGATTTTTTTGCCTTTGTCTGGCTGCACGAATCTCACAGGACACCACAAGACGACCCCAGGGGTGGTGGTATGCACACGCCCCTACTGGTTACCTGAGCACAAGAAACAAGTAGTACAGGAGGAACTTAAAGCCATGCTCGATATGGGAGTAACAGAGGAATCAAACAGTGACTGGTCCAGCCCGGTGGTTCTAGTATCCAAGACCAATGGGTCGGTTCGGTTCTGAGTGGATTTCTGAAAAGTCAATGCAGTGTCTAAATTTGACACGTATCCGATGCCTCATATTGACGAACTGCTAGATCGGTTAGGCGAGGCTCGCTTTTATTCAACACTAGATTTGACAAAGGGATATTGGCAGATCCCCTTGACTCCCATATCCCATGAAAAAACTGTATTTTCCACTCTGTTAGGGTCTGTCGTGGACTTCCTCTCTCAATGGGGGGGGGAGTAGCGGACAGGCCTGAGTCGGGCGATGGGGGTATGTGAGGAGTGGTCGAGCGCCGGATTGTGATGGAGAGCGAGACCGGGAGATGAGAGCGGTAAGGAGTTACACCTGTGGGCAATTTTTACTAACATCTGTTCTGTGTTATGAGAGGCAACAGGGAGATAAAGGGGAGCAGAGAGCCACAGAAGAGGAGAGATGAGTGACACGTGCCCTGTGCTGAGTCTTTGTGAGTGTGTCCATTTCTGTCCAATTTTATAAAAAGACGAGAGCACTTGGACTATTTCCAGCTTCCTCATTCTGGGTACCAAAGAACCTGTCACAACAGTGCATTCAGAAAGTATTCAGACCCTTTCTTTTTTTTCACATTTTGATATGTTGCAGCCTTATGCTAAAATGCTTTATTTTTTTCACATCAATCTACACTCCATACCCCATAATGACAAAGCAAAAACCTTTGCAAATTTATAAAAAAAAAAAAAAAAAAAACTGAAATACCACAATGACATGAGCATTCAGACCCTTAACGCAGTACTTAGATGAAGCACCTTTGGCAGCGATTAAAGTCCCAAGTCTTTTTGGGTATGATGCGGCAAGCTTTGCCCACCTGGATTTGGGGATTTTCTGCCATTTTTTCTGCAGATCCTCTCAAGCTCTGTCAGGTTGGATGGGGATCATCGGTGGACAGCCATTTTCAGGTGTCTCCAGAAATGTTTGATTAGGTTCAAGTCTGGTCTCTGGCTGGGCCACTAAAGGACATTCACAAGAGTTGTCCCTAAGCCACTCTTGTGTAGACTTGGATGTGCGCTTAGGGTCATTGTCCTGTTGGAAGGTGAACCATCAGCCCAGTTTGAGGTCCTGAGCATTCTGGACCAATCCTGACCAGTCCCCCAGTCCCTGACACAGAAAAACACCCCCACAGCATGATGCTACCACCACGCTTCACTGTTGGGATGGTATTGGAGAGGCTTCCATCTGGCCACTCTGTAATAAAGCCCAGATCGGTGGAGTGTTGCAGTGATGGTTGTCCTTTTGCAAGTTTCACCCATTTCCACACATGATCTCTGGAGCTCAACCAGAGTGACCATCGGGTTCTTGGTCACCTCTCTTGGGCCAAGGCCCTTCTCCCTTGATTGCTCAGTTTGGCCAGGCGGCCAGCTCTTGGAGGAGTCCTGGTTGTTCCAAACTTCTTCCATTTAAGAATTATGGAGGCCGCAGTGCTCTTGGGAAGCTTCAATGTAGTCAACATTTTTTTGTAGCCTTCCCCAGATCTGTGCCTCGACACAATCCTGTCTCTGAGCTCTGCAGGCAGTTCCTTTGTCCTCATGCATTTTCAGCTGTGAGACCTTA